>NC_048427.1:21111626-21122651 GCF_013103735.1 Etheostoma cragini | reverse complement strand
AATTAAGTGTTAACGAGCAGTTGGACAGGTGTACCTAATAAAGTGGCCGGTGAGTGTATATATATATATATATATATGCATGCATACAAACACAAGCATTGCCTGTGTTATTACTGTTTAAGAGTCAGTGGCTGGGAAACAACATTCTGCTGAAAGCAGAGCTGTTTATAGAGACGGGCACTGCAGAGAGATCAGGACCTGGGACAGCTGCAGCTGCAGGAGTGGGAGAGACTGGCTGTGTCTCACATCCCTATAAAGCATGCTACCTGGTGCACTGTCTCGACTTCCCACTGTTTCATTTGGTGCAATACTACTCTGTACATCTACAGTGGTGGGTATCGTTTACAATGATTGATACTTTGAAACCGGGTCCTAAAAAAATACCCATTTTGATACAAACTTGATGTAAGAGTTTTTCCTGCGTGTCTCTACGACGTGTAACGTTAGACAGCCAATCACAGACAGAAGATTAGATGTTGTTAGACGCATCCTGCGTGCTGATTGGCTCACTGACCCTGATGCGATTTACTCCTAAAGTGGGTATAGAATGACGAGGCATTTTCCATACTCAATACTTTAGAGGCTATTCAGTCGGAGATCTAATTCATGAACAGTGAAGGACATTAGCTTCTCAGAAGGATCTGGAAACCAACAGAAGACAACAGACACACCAACAGTTGGTGCTGCAGGGGAGGGACTATCAGGTCGCTGCAAAACCTTTTATCACCTGGTCCACAGTAGTCCCATTAGCACAGCTCATTAACAGCTCCGTTTTATCACGTGTAGCATTAGTGCTAACAAGGCTAACACTGGCGCTGCTACTGATTAGCAGGACAAACTGCAAATCAGAAGCCTGCTGTTACAGGCGTCCATGAATGTCTTACAAGAGACACATGGATGGAGTGATGTTGAGTGAATCCACTAAACCGGGTGGGACAGAGGGAGGGGAGAAGGCCAGGATGGCTGTGTTATTTTAAGGACAACAGAGTCTGTTGTTTTCTGGTTTCCACCCAAATGGATCACAAATCCTCAAACAATCGGCCCGGAACGACCTGTATTCAAACCCAGAACCTTGTTGCTTCACAACTGGGCAAACCTTTGGGCTGACCATTGGGCTAACCATTGTGCTAACCTTTGGGCTAACCATTGTGCTAACCTTTGGGCTAACCATTGTGCTAACCTTTGGGCTTACCATTGTGCTAACCTTTGGGCTAACTATTGGGCAAACCTTTGGGCTAACCATTGGGCTGACCATTGGGCTAACCATTGTGCTAACCTTTGGGCTAACTATTGTGCTAACCTTTGGGCTAACCATTGTGCTAACCTTTGGGCTAACCATTGGGCTAACCTTTGGGCTAACCATTGGGACTACCATGCTGCAGAGGAGCGATGGAAACACTTGGAACACATCGCCCCCGTCTACTCCACCAGGGACCTCTAACCGTGGATCTGAGGACATCATGAAACTGTGGCTGGTGATGAGTCTTCATCTGGGTACTTTAAGTCTGACTATTGTTCTTTTCTATTTGCTCGTTGGAGCGGAGCTGCTCGTGAACGTTAAGGTGATTTTGGTTTGAACTAACGTTAAAGTTGTACGGTCTTATCTGTCTCTATTTTCCCTAATTGTTACAAAATGAAATGGTTGTTTTGATCAGGACATGATGAAGGTAAACAGACCAGCAAATGTATTAGGACTGCATAATATGAGGAAAATGTCATATTGCGATTATTTTGACCGATATTGTGATTGCGATATGAATCGAGATATTAAAATCATTTTGTCTGTAGCATAGAAGTTGTAGGCTGGGACGTCTATGCAGCCCCACAATACTTGATCACAATGGTTTGAAGACATATTTTGCCTTTAATAAACGTAACATGTAAACATTGGCATGGTTTCAAAACAGTATTCTAACTTAACATTAACAAATTTACCGGAATTCATTCCATTGTCATCCATCAATTCGCCAAAGTAATATAAATTTGTTTTACAAAATATTAGTTTGGGGTTTAAATAACGGGATGGCTAGGTGAGAAAGGGAGGGGGGGACATGCAGGAAATCATCACAGGTCGGACTTGAACCCTGATCCTCTGCATCAAGGCATAAACCTCTATGTATATGTGAGCCTGCTCTACCACTGAACCAACCCGGCCACAAAGGATGTATATTTTCATATAAATGAGATTTATCATCAACTGGACTAGTGTTATTAAGTCAGTGTAGGTGGTGTTTATAACGTTGGCAGTGAGAAAAGAAAGTGTCAATAACGTTGGGAAAAAAGTGTCAAGAAATGGCAAAATAACGTGTGAATTTTTTTTTTAATAAAACAACGACAGCAACACAAACCTCAAAAGTGTATTGGTTCGCCTGGAAAACTCAACTGGTAGAGCGCTCGCCCGTAGAGGTTTACTCCTCAATGCAGCAGCCGGGGCTTGGACTCCACCCTACAGCCCTTTGCTGCATGTTGTTCCCCTATCATGTCTTCATCTGACGACCAAAAAATAATCTTAAAAATCAAAAAGTATACACCCGGGTGGACAAAACACGTGTTAAAGCATCAATTATCTGCTTAATGCTGATTTCATTTTCTATTTACAGTGCAGAGTAGCGTTGCTGGACCTTGGATATCAATGCCAGTCCATCATTATTTTGTATCACTTTGGATTTTTTTTCTGGCTTAAGGTATCACTGAATTGCATTTGTAACTCCTGAGCTTAGGAGGGGGAGTGTAGTTATCAGCTGAAGGCCGCAGCAGTGCAGTGTGTGTGTTCATGTGTCGAGTGTGTGCTCTCAGGGAAATGGTCAGTGACAGTGGGTGTTGTTTGTGCTTGTCCTGTGATGCTGGGGTAATCCTGCTGGCCCAGCACAGCACCCAGGCCTCATTAACACGGCCCAGTCAACAGAACAATAAACATGCCAGTCAAGCTAACTCCTCCTGTCATGTTGTTAATGGTGTGGGATATACAAGCTGGCGGCTGGCAGAAGCCTTCGCTCTCCGGGGCGGATTAGCAAATACAACGTCCCTGGAGGTGGGTTGGGGGCGGGGATCTGGAGAGTGATGGAGAAGGATGTGGATTACTAGAGGAGGGGTTGTTCCTTTGGACTCAGGTGCTTTATAAGCAGACATATCATGGGGTATCAGGACTGGATGTGTTGCCACATGTTGTCCTGCTACCTGAAATCCGGTTCTGGCACCCAACGGTATCTTTTCTCAGTACTAAGTTTCAGTTATCAACATCATTTCAAACCTATTTATCTTATTTATCGTACCATGACCACTTTTGGCTGGCCATTAATATTATATTGCAGCGAAGTTTTGAATGATACTCCCAACCACTTAAACAGCATTGCCATCTCTTACTGAGGCTTGAACAAACCGCTGAGGCGATGTAGTTTCCTTCCCTCCTAAAACACAGGGCTTTCAGGCAGAGGAGCGGAGTTCACGTCTTGGAAGAAGTTAAGGAGAAAACACCAGACTTTCACCAGGAAACAGGTGTTCATGTCCTGGAGAAGTTAAGGAGAAAACATAAGACTTTCACCAGGAAACAGGTGTTCATGTCCTGGAGAAGTTAAGGAGAAAACATAAGACTTTCACCAGGAAACAGGTGTTCATGTCCTGGAGAAGTTAAGGAGAAAACACCAGACTTTCACCAGGAAACAGGTGTTCATGTCCTGGAGAAGTTAAGGAGAAAACACAAGACTTTCATCAAGTCCCTGGTACCTGCAACAGGTACTTTTTTTCTAGTACTGCCTCAGTCGAGGTTCCAAGGAAGCTGAGGCGATACCAAAAGGCAACGTGAAAACCTGCAGACTGCCGAATGATTGGATAGAATTGTCACTAATCACTGCGTCATTGCAAACACATTGCCACTGAACCTGTAGGCCATAACGGTTTTTCCGTGCCACAACACTCTCTTTTATATTTAATTTCACCTTTATTTTTACAGGAAAGTCAAGAAGAACAACTTCTTAATTACAATGGCGGCCTGACAAGGGACATTGCCACTTAGGGAAAGGGAAGGAGGGTAGAGAGAGCTCTTAGCATGTGTAAAATGGCTGGATGGCCACAGACACTATTCAGCACATCATCTTTTTTTCACACTATAGTTGACTTGTGTTTTCCTTTTTGTGCTGATGTGTGCCACATGTTGACAGAAACAGCTCAATGGCACAAACCGACTGCACTCACAATGGCGCGACAGTTATGCTCCATTCTGTGTACTAGAGAATGCTCTGTGTTGCTACATTAGCAACTTGTCCTTATCTGAGTTCGGCAGAGAGCCAGAGAAAGAGTGCCAGTCAGTTGTGTTAATTACCGGCAGACCCCGAACTCCTTTTGGAAACCCAGCCCCCGACTGATAGCCACTTTGCGACCTGTGGCGAATGGACTTTTATCCTCAAGAGTTCTGCGTCACTTACTCAGCCCCTGTGGAGACTAAAGACAGGTAGGAGAAGAAAAAAAACAACTGCAGTAATTGCAATTACCTAAAAAGGTAAAAGATCCACAAGCTCCTCCAATCTGTCCTGGGGATAATCTGCTTTTTGCAGATAGCCACGCTGTGAATTCATCCTGAATTAAAACAGCTGGGCGTCTTGTGGTGAAAGCAACCATGTAGGAATGGACTAAATGTGTAATGGTTGTTATTTAAAAAGGAGTCGGTGATGTTGGCTTAATGCAGCCATAAGGGGGGCAGTTTACAAAGCAGGAACGGCTGAAACAACCCTTGCTGCATGCGGCAGAATGAGTCCCGAGCACCGGCTTTTCTTCCAATTTCCCGCAGCTTTGTGTCTCTATTTCAATCACAGCAGGAAGCTCAGGCCTCCTCGACAGTCCATGTCATTACATTTTATTGTGGTCCGCTAGACTACGTGGCAAGCATGTCCAAGCATGTATGCAGGCTTATATGTAGCTCCAAATCCCTGGGTGATTGTGCGGGGGTAATCTCTTCCTCCCTCTCTCTTTCAGGGTCTGCTCCACTTGGACTCTTCTAGTCAATATTGGATTAAGGAGGAACGTGATTAAAACACGCAGTGGCACTGACTCCAGTCCTCGGGGGGGGGGGGGTCACAATGGAACATCTCTTGAAGGAGGCAAATGAGAAGAGCTGGGAGTAGAAGGAGAATTAATAAGCAGTGGGGGGCAGCTCACAGCTCATAGACTCCACTCTCGTTCTGTGTTTACGTCTTTGAGACATTGTTCAGTCCGAACATTGCCGTCCCCCGAGTGGCCGTCCAGGCCGTAGAAACCCAACTTAACAGTGACTCTCGAAACCACAGAGAGTCTCGCCCGGTGAACAATCGGAGCCCCCGGTGTTCCCTGAATGTTTGGTAAAGCCACTAGTTTCTGAAAGGATGCTGAGAAGTCACTGACTGAATTTCATTTGGCAACACAGCGTGAATAATAAAAGATGTTTTTCAAAATGTGTCTATTGACCAGACGATCCGTTCCAGGCTAATGAATCCATTCCACTCTTTCACCTCACACTCTCTCTCCCTCCCTCTCTCTCTCTCATAAGCTCTGAATTTCCAAAAAAGACCTTTACACCAAAAAAAGAAAGAATGAGAATTGCCACTGCTAATCTCTCGGCTAAGCGCCTGATAATGTCCGGTAATAGAAATCATCGTGTCCGCTTTCATGTCCCCAAAAAGGGGACCTCAAGGCCCGCAGACAATCAGGGTCCATATGCGTCTTCTTCAAAAAGAAAATGGGCCTCATGTTAGAGGAAAAATATTAATAATGGCTTTGACACTGACTGCCACTGTGTGGGTTACTTTAAACATAATGGCAGCCGAGTGACAGCATCAACATAAGCGCACACACACGCACACACACACACACACCCTCTTTCTTCTGCTAATGAGGCGATGGAGAGTATTAGAGCTGAAAGCCCCGGCTGCTTGCTGTTGTCTTGGTATTAAAAACCTCACTCTCTCTCCCACTGGTAGATATAAAAGTCTCACACACCCTAACAGGATTGTGGGTAAGCACGACATACAGCTGATGTGATATGTTTGAGATCCCTGCAAGGTTCCTCTCCAAAAGACAGGTCAGGGGTCAGCGCTATGGGTCGGCCATCTTGCACTGTGTCTGTCTGCTACAACACAACAAGGGTTTGGGACTGTGCTATCTTCTTAAAGAACACTGGATCGGATCTGTTCAAGGGTCCAGAGACCCACCCTGACATGTCTGCACGTCCTGTCCTCTCCATCAACCTGCAGCAACAAGACTAGAGATGTTCCGATACCAACGCTGGTATCAGTAAGTACTCAGGTGCACTGATCCAATATCACATAATGTCAAAGAAAAACCTACATCACGGTAGTTTATTTACGTTCTTTTTCCCGACATGACTGACTGTCAAATGGATAATTAGAGAAAGTTTTATGACTTTAACAATGATAGCAGGCAATTCACATCCCTAAACAGGGCAGCGTCTCTTCTATGTTTTCTAATTAAAGCGGCGAGCAGCGTTGGACGGGCCGTCGCACCTCCTTGCGCATTGGGGTCACTGGAGGACGCGGCTCCTTGCGGCCGTGCATGTGCTCGGCACTCAGACATTGAAAATTGTCACTAATGAAAACGGAACTCTTCGCTGAGTTCAATGACAAGTCACACAAGACTCTACGCCATTGGTTGTGGTTTGGGGGCAGACTAAACCATGACTAATGAAAACGGAACTCTTCGTTGAGTTCAATGACACCACACACAAGACTCAAGACCTCAAATGGTTCAGATGTTATGAAGGGGGAGTGGCCTGAGTAAGTGGGTGTGGCTTGCCAGCAGGGGTCGCTATGACCACACGTCAATTTTGGCCTATAACTGTCATAAGGCCTGGACTCGGTCCTCCACGGTGACATTTTATCCCCCAGGGTATCAGAAAGAGGGCAGACGCACAACCGCTACGTACACGGCGCACCGCCACTCCTTCAGCTGGTTATGAAAAGTCATTGTCATAATTCCACAACTCAGCAGAGCCGTATGCTCCGCTGAACTCAATGAACTGCCATCCTCTCTCTCCCCGAGCATTATCATTAGCATTACTAAGTCATGTTCTTTTTCAGCTAGTATGTATGTATGACATGTATTCTCTGTATGTATTTGTTTATGTTTTAAAAAGGGTTTCACCTGAGTAAGGCCATACAGCAATAATATAATAATCATATCACATCCATACAGGGCTAGTAGTACACAGCTGTTAAAAAAGAATATAATACAGTATAGCCTTTTTGTTCATATTTTTTAATGCATTGGAATCAGATTGGTTCATAGAATCATGATTAATCCAAGAGAGGCCATGCAGTGTGACAATTAATACTTTAAAATCCTAAAACATGGATTTGTTACAGCCATAAGCTGTCACATTCTGATTCAGAGCGGAATATATTTTTACTTTATTCTCCTCCCACCTGCTCCAACAAATGTACAACTAATGAACGCCTGATATTTGGTGCAGATGGCACACGCTCAGCCAGCCCTCACCATGCATTAGTGTTTTATCTCTGGATGAAACATTTTGTCGGTAATGTCTCCAGACAGGCTTTCGGAGCCCTGAGTGTTCCTGTGTACATTCCCATTATTCAAAGGCACCTCGACAAAGAGATACGAATTGAGGAGAGTGTTATATCATGTCACATCACCCACAATGTGTTGGAAGCCTCGTTCTAAAGACTGTGTGGGAGTGGGAGTGGGTGGAATGGAGACTTCATTAATCTGGTCACCGTGGTCGACTCTCATCGCTGAAACAAGCACAAGAGACCCGCGTCGTTTATGTGATTGTAGTCTCTTTCAAAATGCTGAAAAGCCTGAAAGCAAGCGGACGGGGGCCCGTGAAGCTGACATTTGCATGGCGAAGCACCAGCGCCGGTTTGATAAACCATTCTCTCCCCTTTCTATCCCTCCGCGTTCACTCACATTTCAACTGAACCATTGGCAGGATTCAGTAAGTGCTTATGTCAGCTGTCTCCTGCCTGGCATCGCAGAAAAGCAGCCAGTCCACAGAGTCTGTTTTACCTTATCATACAAATAGCTCTCTATGCATGCTTGGGAATCGCAGCCAGAAAGCAGCCACACGGACATAAACTGGCAGTGGAGGCAAACCCATCCATGGATCTGGAATGTCTTGTCGTCTGGTTTTGCAGTGTAAAAGGTCATCACAGACAGGGTCGCAAGCTTTGACGGGGGCAAATGGATTTGGGAATACTTGAGTGAACACACCCTTCCCCCCCCCCCCAGTATTACCAACTCAGCGTATGTTTTAGACAGAGTGAACCAGAAGATGCTTGCTAAAGAGCTAATAGGCGCTTCAGTCTGAGGGGGACAGATTTAGATCATCTCTAAAGAGAAGATTCAGTCCCGTTCTTGTGACGCATTTAAACGTTCGTCCCGACCCAGAGCGCCAAAAAGTAACGCTGAGATACCAGACCAAGCGCCTCTAAATATGTCGCTAAAGGAGACTTTTTTCCAAAGGCGTTGCTTTCTTCGGAGTGAGAACGTGTTGAAGAAAACTAGAGAAATCTCATCCTAAATATAAGAATACGTAGGTATGAAGATGTGAAAACCTTTACAAAAGGTCGTATGACTAATGGCTTTCTTAATAGGTAATAAACTCTTTAATGATGCTTTATAAAATCAGCTTTTGGGTTGTGAGATAGTAAAAAATTACTCTCTGGCTAATGTATATCTCCTACTAACATTGGTTATGTTATCTTGTTTAAATTATCTAACTGGGACTTTCGGTGAGGAGAAGTCGACAGACCGTGTACTAAATGATGCACCTAAATGTATATTTTGTCTGCTTTTCTGAAAGAAGAAATGTTCTGGAAGCAAAATAGCCTCAACATTTTAAAAATATGGTTTTGCCTGTAGTGTTTCCTCTTAACATGTACCTTATGTGGAACTCTACATGAATACAAAGCCCCCTCCCCTCAGAGATTATTGCGTGAGTGCATGGTGTTAGCATACTACAGCAACACTGGACCTGATGGAGCTGTAGTTTATGACTACTAGACGGTTAACAAGTATTAAATAATTAATATTTCTACATCATTGCAGTTTAACCATAATTCATTTCGAACAGTAGCTAAGGTCTCAAGGCGTATGATTGTTGATTGTGTTTAGATATGACAAATTGTAAAAAAAATAAAATAAAAAAAGCTGTTGAGCTAAAGCTCTGCTCGTTGTTGGCATTAACCCTATGCGTGTTCATACACAACAGAGGTGGATGCAGTTACAAAATTATTTTATGGGTGCCTGGGTAGCTCACCTGGCAGAGCACACACCAATGTTAGAGGCTCCTTTCTCAACTCAGCGACCCAAGGTTTGACTCCGACCTGCAGCCCGTTGCTGCATGTCACTTCCCCTCTCTCTCCACTTTCATGTCTTCAGCTGTCCTATGAAAAGAAAGGCCTACTTCATAGGCTGTGCACCTGTGTTATTACATCATCTGGGTCACATGACAGTGATTCAACCAAAACATGTACCCTGGGATTCCTTCCCAACTTTAATTTGTTCATAAAAGTAATACATATTTTTAAATTTGACTTTAAGAGACAATTATATTATATGTGTTTATCGCAATTATTTCTGAGACAATTATTGCAAAGCAAAACGTGGAATTGTTAGTGCTCTAATGACTACCATCAGGTTGTAAGCTCTGTGTAATGCTGCAGGATGAAAAGGCAGCATCACCTGCAATGCAGGGAAAAAAAACATGAACACATTTGCTTTGAAGCGAGTTCAAAGAATTGAGAGAAAAAGAATCCTTCTAATAGGATTACAGTAGAGCTCATGTACAGCCACAGCTACATGAGCAGCGCAAGTTAGTCATACTCAGAATAAAGAACAACAACATTACCGCCGACTCCACTTAAATGCGCTGCAAAGCTCCTTATGCTACAATGCACATTATATATAATTGGCAAGCTGAGTCTGGATGCGTGCGGGCTCCAGCTAGCCGGGTGTTTTCCTGCATAAAGGACTTCTTGGCGCCCCGCAAAGACATTTTAGCCAGCCCCAAAAGGACAATCACCATCACCAAAATGGTAAGAATTGAGAATAAAAATGGCGATTTACAATTCTCTCTAAGTGTGTAGCAGACTATCCGCAGTGTCATGTGTTCCCAGGGCTGCAAACAGCCAGACACGTCAACCCAAACCCTTAATCTGATTCTCTCCCACCAGATCGCATTGGCACCAGGATTTGCTCCTTCCACTTATTCTCTTATTTCACACGCTAATCATTTGACGAGTCCTGCACAACATAAACTCAAGAGTGTTCAAAAAACCCATGACAGATGACTGCAGTGTGACATGTGTGTGATGTTAAGTAGAGGAGTCGTAGCGACTGTAGAAGTGTCCCGAGCAGACAGTAGCATGCTGTGGGTCAGAGGCTGGGGACCTCGAGGCTGGTTGTGGAAGGGTTGTGTGAGGAAATACTGAGCAGACACAGAAGAAACTCCTCTTCTCAGTCAGTATTCCACATCAGAACGCTCACGTCAGACAGTACAAACTCCTTCAGCTGCAGGCGAGCGTTGTCTCCTCTGTCATCTCTGGAACAGGTCACATGAGGTCCCATTTGCTTCGGGATCATTTCTGTATTTACAGCAGTATGTCATCTGCCACTGTGATTGTTAGGTGAAGGTGACAACAGGGCTCGGCAAAACATTCAGCGGATACAAATATGCCGAGATATATTATGACTTCTGCTGATTTCATACGCAGCAGGCTTCCATTCAAATCTGTCTGTTATCCCAATCCCATTACATGTACTGTAACGCTCACTGTGAAAAAACAGATGTAAGCAAACTACAGTAGAAATACAGTATAATTAAATTTTTTTAAATAGTATGCTGGACATATATATGAGACTGACCTGTGGCCCTTTGCTGCATGTCTTTGCACCCCCTGTCTTTCTACTTTGATGCCTTCTGTTGTCCTGTCAAAATAAAGGCTGTAAATACCCCCAAAAATGATCTTAACAATTTGCCTGAGAGTCATATTTGTTTCCAAAAACAACGATTTCCCC
>NC_048427.1:21109057-21111616 GCF_013103735.1 Etheostoma cragini | reverse complement strand
CCCACACAGGTGTCTCCACTTCATTTGCTTGAGTAGATCTATTCATGGGAGTGTGTGGGCATGGACTGACTGGGCTTCATTCATGTTTGAATGCACGTAATATTACATTTTTTGCTCTTATTCTGAAAAAGACTAAGTTGTTAAATGGCTACTAAAAGGGAATAGTCCAACGATGTTCACGTTTCATGTCTGCAACTCTTAAGAGGGGAAATAGGAGACAAACAGTCAATCTCTCTAGGGGGGGTCTGGGGCATGCTCTCCTTTTTTTAAATATCAACTTAAAAATGTAGCATTCTGGTGTACTCTGAGAAGACAATTGAGGACAATATTTACTTCAGGCAAAACCATGTATTATTCAGTGTTTATTCCAGTGTTTCCACTCTTGAGTCACTTTAATCACGGTTTGCTTTTAACAGGATGAGCTATAAACATGAGTACATTTTTTTCCATTGTTTGCTATAAACGGTGCAAAACCACAGATGCGTACAGTTATCAAAAGTGCCACAAAATAAGAATCTATCGTAAATTAAACTGTTTTTTTAAGTGATTGATTTAAAATGTAATAACAATGAAGACACCTTGATTCACCAGTCAATTGCTGATGAGGGGAGACAGGGGAAAAAGGACAAAATGAGGTGATATTATTATTACATGTCATTTAGCTGACGCTTTTTATCCAAAGCGACTTACAATTGTTAAATACAGAATATCAGAGGTCGCAGGCCTCTGGAGCAACTAGGAGTTAAGTATATCAGAGGTTAAGTAAAGGGTTAAGTGTCAGTGTTAAGTGCTCAGGGACACATTGGTTGATGTATCGCAAATGGATCTCCCACACCAAAGGCATGTGTCATATCCAATACGCTATCACCATATACATATATATCTTATTTTTATGGATCCCTCATTAGGGAAATTACAACTTTCACTCTGTTACAAATCAATACACACACATGCACCTGTTCATGCACTAATGGCGAGATGTCAAAGTGCTAATGCTGGACAGGGTCCCTGAGCAGCTGGAGAGAACAGTGCCTTGCTCGAAAGCACTATGGTAGTGCCCAGGATGTGGACTGGCAGTGCTGTACTTTGGTCCGTACGGGGACTGAATCAGAAACCCTGTGGTTCCCAACCCAACTTCCTCGAACTGAGTTACTGCCGCTATGGCCTTATCATCAGAGAAGTACGCCAGCTCATTACTGACATTAAGAAAATTATATTTTGTGTAACAAGTTTTCTGAAATGATGCTTCACTAAGAAAACAATGCCTTATCTTGCTAAATATCTGCTAATTTGTGTACATTTCCAGAAAGACAATCAGAAAATTGGATAACGCCTAATTCCAACTTGTTGAAGTAAAAAGTGGCCAGAACTTTGTGAACCGGGTTCAGGTGTCCTGACTCGGCAAAGCAGGCTAGAGAGTTGGCAAAGGCTCGCAGTTAATAGTTTATTAATGATTTGTTTGATTAGCCGTTTATGGACGAGTGTATGGCTGCTCTGTGAAGAAAATAACATGACGCTGGGATTTAATTAGCATGGCTTTATTTAATGTTCCAGAGCTAGGCATCACAGGCTTTGTAGCCTCTTTTATCATCATAATCAATTCTAATATTTATAAACGGACGTCAACATTGCATATAGTTCTGATGCTGTGGATGCTAGAATGAAACCAGCCACATTATCTATATATAACGAAATCAACATGGATTATTTTTAATGTACACAATATTGATGGCCTTAGCTAAAGTAGCCATCCAGTGATACACTAGGATTCACTGTGCTACATTGTAACATTAACACATGACATATACATATATGAATATGCCAACAGTTGTTATCTGAACAGCTTAGTATTGTATGCACCATAAAAAAGGTTATGTTTCAAGGCTTTAGGAAGCCCAACATGTTACTGTAGGCCCAGTTTAATAGGCAACTCTTTTTCATATAGTATATGTAGAGGGTTCCCTGTGTTCCTGCTCCTTATCTTTTATAATAATAATTGTAATAATTATAATTGTACTGTTTACTCATCCCCAGTGTGGAAATTACAATTCAAACTACACACAGTAGTAGTAGTAGTAGTAGTAGGCCTATAAAACATTGAAGACTCCTGCATTAAACCATGTATTCATTGAACTGCCAGAACAATTACTATATTGTGATATTGTGTATACTGTTACCATGATATAAAATACTACACGCCGTGATAAAAGATCTTTCTGTCGCCCCCCCTATGGTCAGTCCTCATTGCTGTCCAAACTGTCTGTCCGTCTTCCTGCTTCTTTAATTAACGTCTCATACATCTGAAGTGCAGAATGGACAGTTCTAAGACTGTCTCTGTCCCCCCAAACATCGCCACTGTCCTGAAGGCTTTAGTCAACAGCACAGTTTGACATCAGTTGTCACCAGAGTTGAACTGGATGCCCCCCCCCGCTGTAATAATAGCCAGTCCATTCAAATCAATCCGTTTGGTGCAGAGTACGCTGCTCTTACTCATCAGTACGCATAAGCATGCTGTTTGCACTCAATTGACGTCATATTACATGATTTATTTATAGATAT
>NC_048427.1:21098339-21109047 GCF_013103735.1 Etheostoma cragini | reverse complement strand
CCCCCCCCCCAGGTTCCACTTAAAAAACATTTGATGTTGCTAATAAGCAAAGCTGGAAAGCACATGGATTTTTGCTTGTCAAGTCACTTTAACTCCTCAGGCTGACCTGTACAAAATCAGCACGACAGCCGGCAGCAAAGCCCCGCCGCGACAGCAGCAAAATGAGAAAATTATGAAACTACCACAGTGTACCACAAATAAACTAAACCTGCTTGGCATCTCCTCTTTATTTAAAGGCCTGGCTGATGCATGCTGGCAGTGAGAGCGCCTTTCCACTGAAGACATTTGTGCTAGTTTGAAAAGATAAAAGCACAGGCGACTTTTCCCCAGGTTGCCAAAAGGATAAATATAGTCTCATTTCTGGGCCTCAACACATGTTGTGTTCAGTCCTTTGTGGCAAATGAGGGAACAGTGTTAGAGAGCAGAGCTTTAATCCAGACTAATCCTTCATACTGTACAACACCCTCACATATCCCCGCCCCCGCTCTACATCCCTTTCTAATTACATGGATCCTTTATCTTCCCAGTATCATTTTGTTGTGTCCGCAGTTCTCTTATTGATATGTTGCTTAAATTCGATCTTGTATGTATTAATCCAGCAATTGGTATGTGGTCCATGAAAGGATTGGTCAAGGCCTTTGACTGGCTTGTCCAAAAAAAGGCGAAAACCCATGTTAGGTTCTTCTTTACAACTGAAATACATGTCAGACTGACTGACATGTGATGTGCATTCATCTTAGAAATGTATCATGATGCAGATTGCCTCTTGAAGTATTATTCAACCTTTGTAGAATAATATGTAACTTTTGTCTTGGAAAAGAAAATCCCAATACTTCCAATAGACCTGGAAGTTATGCCTTCATAGTATCAAATAGCAAGACTTCTAGGATCACAACAAATAAAAATCGCAACACAAATCCAGAAAGCGGCTATGTACCGTGAAAGAATTGAAACGGGACAAAAGCATGTTGTCCCTGCCCTTATAAATATGGATTTATCAATCACTCAAAATGGGTGGATGGTGAGGGAAGAATAAAAAATGTACAATGAGGGCACTAAACGAGCTAGAGGAATACCTAGAGATGTTAAGAAGGGCTCACTCCAGCTGCGACCAGGGGCAAACGTTTCAGAAGGTGAAAAAGAAAACCAGCAAGACAGATTCTAAAGTGTCTGCATAACAGATGCATCATCGATAGACCCTGTCAGATCGAATATCTTTATATATAATCTCTTCAGATGACACCAGCCGTGCTTACCTCTGTGGTTTCTAAGAACTTCGGTCTTTACGATCCATGTTGTGATGGAAAGCCCTGGCCATGCATGCCTGAGGGCAGTAAGTATTTCATGCAGATATGGCAAATCAGCATGGATTAAAAAGAACATTAGGCAGAAGAAAGCGTTGAAGTGTCAATTCTTCCAAATTACAATAAAAGATTTTCCTTAACTGACTGTCTAACAATGAGGATCAGACACAGCATGGAAGCCTGGCCGATTGTAGCGCTCAAATGCTACTGATGGGCGGGGCTTGTATTATTACCACCAAATGTCAGTGAAAAAGCAAGAAACCTGTAGCTGGGATGTTCATCATGGGGCCCACATGAGAAAACCAAATGAGGACTCGTGATAACACTTCCAACCCACATTACTAGTTCTTAAAAACTCTATAGGCTACTGCTAATAAAAGCTCCAGCATCTGCAGACTTCCACTCTGACAGACAGTCTGCAGATATTTGCGACTGTGGGTAACCCTGATCAACAGTCCATCCAGTGGCTATTTTGTGTTGTGTTAGTTCCTTGTCACCTTGGAATTGGCTGGGGGAATCTTGAAGCTTGTTTGTTCAAATAAACCAAAAAATATACAAGAAAGTAAAGTTAAAAAAAAGAGATGGTCCTTTATAACAACACAATAAATAGCACAGATCCTTCATCTGCTGAATAAATCAGTAAGCAGACAGCAACTCATGCCACAGTTTGCGTAGGGAGGTCAGAAAGCGGTGTGTTCCCAGTCAGCCACGCCTCCACCCCCGTCCCCGTCCCCGTCCCCGTCCTGTTAAATGCCTTTTGACCTGACGAGGGCACGAGTTAAGAAGAATAGGGCAAACGTTAGCACAATAAATTATTAAACAATAGAAATGGTTGAAATATGGCTCCTAAATAGTGGCCAACAGATCAACACTGTTATCAAAATGGCAAAAACAACTTTAAGACGCAAGTTTCTAGACAAGAGAATAGCATCAAATAGCACCAAGCGGTCCAACATTAAGTATGAAAGTATGCTGTGGCGGTAGAAATCCACGGGCCAACAGAGGAGCAGCTTCTCTAAGAGGCTCCGGCAGCCTTGATGTCACACGGACCACGACAGGAAATCATTCCTACCTAGGCAATAAAAGTGGTTAAGACTGAGACTGGACTAGACTGCTGGATAAGACTCTGAGACACCACGACACTGCACTAAGGGAAACCTGCACAATAGCTTAATCTACATATTCATCATTAATAGTTAAGCTGTTGCACATTTATGTATTCCCGACTTGTGTATATTTACATGTTTGTTCCTTTATTTCATCCTATTATTTGTCCATGTATATTGTATATTGTATTTCCCATTTATTGGGATCAATATCTATCTATCTCTCTATCTATCTGTCTGTCTAGGCTCTCAGAGGACCCCCAAAACTACTGCTCTTTCATCTGGCTCCGGGCGTCCCCGCTACTGCCTGAGAAATAATTACTGAACAGCTGAAATGCAGGGCAATATTTCTCCTGTCTGTACTCCCCTCCTCTCCTCTCCTCTCCAGTACACCCCCCGAGGCTTGATTGCCAAATCATTTGAAGTATGATATGAATGAGGCAAGAGGAGCTGGAGCTTATGCATGAATAACAAATAAGGATATAACTTCCATGGCTGGTCTTTTCTCCTCCTGTTCCTCCTGCAATCCGATAAAGATTTGATCAAACATGTTGGAATTTGTATTACTCCAAAATATATCAAAGGAAATTGAAAGCCGACTTTGGCATACAGTAAATCATGACTTGAATGTGCCACTGTTGGTCTGTGTGTCTAATTTCTGAAATCTGGAGTTTATATTTAAAGGGGACATGAAGGCCTTTGATCAGCCAATGTTGTGACAGCCAGATCTCTTTCACTCCTTCCAACCATTCTCGCCTTTCCCCCCTTTCTTCCCTGACACGATGCATCATTCTCTGCCCCACTTCCCTCTATCCACGCCGGACCATTGCCTATTCTCTATCCCACTCCTTGCACAGGATCCCTCGCTCTTTTCATCATCGCCTCTTCTTCCTCTGCAGCCCTGCAAGTCGAGCTGCCACTCCACCAACTCCTGCAGCACTTACTAAATGGGACACCCTGCTGAGAGCAGCCAACGCTGCTAGCTTGAGTGGGCGAAGAGAGGAATTGTTGGGAGAGAAACAAGATGACAGAAGATAAAAATTGAATTTAAAAAAGCCCAGAAGTGGGACCCAAAATGATTGCCTGTTACAAGCTACAAGTGTCAAGCAGGAGCTTAGTTTTTTTTTTTCCTTAGATCATTTGGCTTCAGTGACTATGGAGGCATTCAGGAAAAAAATGACAGAACTAGTTAATTCTTCAAACCCTGGAAACTAACTACAGTGTGTTTAACTTTTCTTGACATGGACCTCTTGTGGCTTTGTGAATAATGAGTATATCTATGGCCTTGACCAACTGCCACGTTGCTCATTTGAAAGCCATGATCTCTCTCTCTCATGGGTGGGCCAAGCATAGAAAGGGGAGGTAACCTTGCCCCTTATGACCTCATAAAAAAATAAAAGGAGACCTACATGAGGAGTTGCTTAGCTAAGAGTTTGAGGCAACATGGGTGTGTGTTCTGTGATTATTACTCTGGGAGTGTAAAGCCACCAACAACACTGGGGGCTAATGGTCTGAAGGAGCACACATGGCTGTATCACTTGATGTAGGGCAAAGGGGTACAATTGCTTTTGTAATCCCCCGAGCTACCTGTGACCTGGCAAGGTACAAGTATAAAGAGCCCGGGCTATACTTAGCCCTGCGCTTTCTCCCATCAGTCACAGCGCATTTACCTTATTACTGTGGAAGTGGTGCTATGGGTGAGCTGGGGTCGGAGGGGTGGGGGGGGATTTCTTTTACCAGAGAGAGGAATGGAGTGGAATGAAGGACAAGAGGAGGCAGCAGAAAAGTTCCCAATTACTACAACATCACATGGTCTCAATACAAAAGAATATTTTGCGTATTAATTTATCTTCATGTTTTTTGATGCGTTGTATTTGTAGAGTTGGATTAGGACTTTTAAAACTACAACAGTAAACTGCATGGGAAAGCCTAACTAATGATTGATTGACTGATTGATGACCCATCTGATTATTTTATGGAAATCCAAAAGTTAGTGAATTGGTGCGATGATAACCACTATGTTCTAAACTAGACGGAAGAGATGGTGTTTGACCCCTGGGGATTCGACAACCACAGGCCTGTGGTCACCCACAGCCAAACCATCTCATACAAATATCTTGGTGATTATATTGCCGAGTTGCTAACTTTGAGCACGCATGTCGACGGTCTCTGCTGCAGACTGCAGCAACGGTTGCATTTCTTGCGTTGTTCGCGAAATCATGGCATGGATAAAGAATGTTTGTTAAAATTGTATCAAGCAGTCCTGGATAGGCTGGTGAGGTACAATATTACAGCTTGGCTTGGAAACCTCCCTGTTATGATTGATTAATACTGACGGAAGATCATTGGTGTGAAAGGCTTCATGGCATTCAAATTTCACTATGAGGCTTTAACATTAATATGAGTTCCCCCAGCCTGCCTATGCCCCCCCCAGTGGCTAGCAATGGTGATAGGTGTAAACCGAGCCCTGGGTATCCTGCTCTGCCTTTGAGAAAATGAAAGCTCAGATGGGCCAATCTGGAATCTTGCACCTTGTGAGGTCATAAGGGGAAAGGTTACCTCCCCTTTCTCTGCTTTACCCACTCAGACTCACAGTTTACACGCAGAATAAGAGCTGCTGCCATCCAGTAGGAGGGTTAGAGTTCCTCGCTGCAAACTTAACCATTCCATTTATCCCAGTGTCTATTATGCTGCTAAACGGGCCTCTTGCTGTACTTATGATCCCTCTTTATTATTTAATTTAATTTACTATGAGTAATATTTAACCAATGCATTGCAAGACACCATGTTGGGGTTTAGACACAATCAGGACCATATTATGGTCCGTTGTATGGTACAGTATCTGTTGTTTGTACATACTGTCTCTTTCTCTACAAGTGTACGCTCCGTGTTTTTCAGATCCAGCTCCATCACAGCTGGAACTGGTTACCTGGCTGTGTGACACACGCGTTGTTTCCTTTACTAATACGTGCACCAGTATATAGTATAACCTTTGAATCCCTTCAACTAGACACATGTCTAGAATGGATTCATCTAAATAATTTGTGTGTCTGTGTGTAGTATGTCGGTCGTTATTTAGACTATGGATCCTCTTCAAGACGCTGTCTGTGTCTGTGTCCTTGTGTGTCTTAGCGATGCTTGCAATTGTTCTTGTCACTGCTGTTGCCTGTGTGAAGATTTCATGCTTATTTTAAATGTCATTTTCTTGGAAGGCTTTACTCACTTGCAGTGTTTTCTCTCCATCATTTCATCTACTTTGTTTACTCCAACATACTGTAGCACTGCAACTTAAAAAGCCCCCGCACCATCTTAACATTCCGTCAAGGCCAACATGGTTTTGCTCAGTGAGAACTAATTTGTTACTTCCACCGAGTGCTCCTATTTTATAATTCCTCGTTTCTGGCGGATTTCAAAATCCTCCTCCACGTCTTAACTCATTTTGTTCCTTCAAACATCAGACAAAGCAAAAAGGATTGGGATTTGCCAGAGGAGCCGCTGCATTACCCGCACAGCAGTGGGGTTTACAAAGTGGGGGTCCTTTCTAGGGGTGGGGAAAAATAATTGATTCTTAGATGCACCTCGATACTCTCTAGAACAATTCAATGCTTTACTGTCTCCAGACCTACACAACAACAGAACAGAGTGACTGAAAGAGGACGGGATAGTGGACATACGAAAATGGCCAAAAGGAAAAAACAATACATGATCTAATGTGACATGCATGAAATAATTAGGCAAAACACATGAAGGCTGTTGATCGACTTCATCACATGACATATGACCAGCTCAGTTTCCTGTCCTCCACCTTTAAACATGACTCAGCCTCTGACATGGAAGATCACTGTGAGAAAAAGTGACTCAGCATGTTGAAGAACTCAGCATGGAATGACAATATACACAATAAAATATACAATACATAACACACAATACTTGTATGTGACAAATACTGCATTATGTACAAATCTAACAAACTCAGATTTATATGTGGAAAATGTACGTAAAAAATTGTTGCATTGAGATGCATTGATAATTTATGATTGCATTGATGCATTAATTGAATCGTTGGCCTCTGAATCGAACTGGGAGGAGACAAAATCCCCTGTCTGTACGCTGCAAACACTAGCGGTCCCTCGAAGCAGTATGCTTCATCTTGTGTCTGCAGGGTTTGTATCAGGAGGGATCAAAGACTTAAAGTAGCCCCAAATGGAAGCAATTTGGGAAAACCAAGGACTTCATTACCCAGAAGTGTCAAGCCGTTCCATTTGCTTTGCTAAGCTCCCACTGTTTGTTCCTCAAACACAAACAAATCTACCTCCGGGTACATATACTGTACATGAAGTAACCCAAAGCTGAACCTGAAATAAAAAGAAGCACCGTGTTCGTTGTTATCGCAGCAACAGAGGGCTGTTTGCACTATATTGAAGAATGGAGTGAGACTGGGTGAGAAGTGGGAGCTATTTGGCTTGAATAGACAAAGAAGATGAAATCCAAAGAAAAACAGATTAATCAGACTGTCAGCGGAAGAAAAGCATGCTAACGGGGATACCAGAGTGAGTACGGGAGCTGCCTTTACATAATGAAAAGGCCCAGAGATGAAAAGGGCCAACGAGATACAACATCAATACAGATTAGTAGGTGTTGCCGCAAGTTTATTACTATTCCTGTCTGAGGACACATCCGAGGAACTTGGCTTTGGATCATTATTGCTCACAATGTGCTTACTCATACAAAACAAACATCAAAACACATGCATACGCACTAATATACAGTATACACACTATGACAGAAACAATATAGACAGGTGGTAATGGAGAGTGCGGTTGTTTGGAGTCATCCAACATTCACGCTCCTTTCACCTCCATTTGTGTCTCCACACACATCCAGGGACAATATTTGGTGTGTGTCTCTAGGCTTTAATGGTGTCCGTCTGCTGTTTGGTGAGGGGCCGGTAGTGTACAGCAGGCTTTCCCACTGAAACCAGACGTCTGCTGCTGGAAACCAGGTCAATGCAGGCAGATGTCCGGGTGGGAAAACCAAAACGATGAGCTACAAGAAGCTAAAAGCCTCGAGTAGTAGAGGGAACTGGAGAGTCCAACCCGTCAAATACTGACGCTTGGTCAGTGGGGACGCACAAATCCCCCTCATTGGCTAGCTGTTAGCCAATCAGTGTCAAGCAGCTTAGCTGTTTGAATCTTAATGAGAACCGGCCCAAATGGAGTCTTCCTGCAGGCTTTTTATAGCACGCTAGAATGGCTTGAAACAAGGTAACCACGGTAAGCAAGGTACAGAGTCCATGGTCGGACTTCAAATATTACAACAAAGTCTTTAGATCCGTGTGGTAGGGCACCTTTAAATTGTGTGTTTTTAAAACAGGGAGACACTTTTTTTTTTTTCAAAGGGATTCCTGGGAAGTCAACTTCAAACTCCAAAGCAATTAGAGTTTGAAGGCAGATAAGATGTAATATATAAGGAAAGGAAGGCTAGGAGTAGAATTTAGGTCAAAGATTTCAGTGAGATGAGACAGATACATTACAGCACTTCCTGTTTATCAGAAGAAACAATGCCTCCCATAACAGATTGTTTAGAACATGTTGTGGTTTCTACATTTTGGTTGTTGTTGGCTTTAAATCAACCAATACTTTATGAAATTGGAAATTATGCAAACAATCTTTGTCAAGGTCTTTCCATCTATGGTGGATTGTGTTGCTTGTGCTTTCTAACCAATTACTGTAAGATGAGGCTGAGTTATTGCCATCTGGCACCTTAGAAATGTTCCTGGCTCATGCAACTGAGCCAGAGTATTCTCTGCTTTTTATAATTAAATCCATGCCCATAATTTGCAAATATATCAGTCACAAGATTAAGGTAAATGCCATTAGAGAAACGTGCATGCTCCATGTGTGGGATGTTGAGGTGGCATAGGGAAGGATATACATAAGAGTATATATAGAATATATAGAGGGCATAGCAAAGAGAATTCAGAGCTAGATAAGGAAGGTTCTGACATAACCTCGCCGTATAGATATCTTTGATGGGATCTTTGATCACACACACACAAACAAACACACAAACATACACATATACCATACATTCACACCTGTAGAGATAATTAACCTTATTATTATTAGGGACCTTAGTGGTCCCTAATACTGTATCTGAAGTCTCTTTATATAGACCTTAGTGGTCCCTAATACTGTATCTGAAATCTCTTTTATATAGACCTTAGTGGTCCCTAATACTGGATCTGAAGTCTCTTTTATATAGACCTTAGTGGTCCCTAATACTGTATCTGAAGTCTCTTTATATAGACCTTAGTGGTCCCTAATACTGTATCTGAAGTCTCTTTTATATAGACCTTAGTGGTCCCTAATACTGGATCTGAAATCTCTTTTATATAGACCTTAGTGGTCCCTAATACTGTATCTGAAGTCTCTTTATATAGACCTTAGTGGTCCCTAATACTGTATCTGAAGTCTCTTTATATAGACCTTAGTGGTCCCTAATACTGTATCTGTAGTCTCTTTTATATAGACCTTAGTGGTCCCTAATACTGTATCTGTAGTCTCTTTTATATAGACCTTAGTGGTCCCTAATACTGTATCTGAAGGCTCTTTTTGGATTGGTTTCTTTTAGAATCATGTGTAAAAAACAGGGCTTATGATGATTGCCAGTAATTTGGGCGGAGATTAAGGTTAATTAAGTAATGGAAAGCCTAGTTAAGATAAGAACCGTTCGTCCCTATCGCTGCCATGTTGTTTGTGTATCTCTGAGGCTAACGTGTGTATGTGTGTGTGTGTGTGTGTGTGTGTGTGAGTGTGGGGGGGATACCAGAGCCCAGTGGGGAGCGTCAGCGGATGTTAAGGAGAAAACCAATTGTCATTAAATACAAAATGGCGTTAACAACACATTTGAGTTAATCAATAGAATCAATTTATCGCCCGGTCCAACTCCATTGGTTAAGGAAAATGGTATTTAATCACGAGGCATTTTACTAAACTAAGGAGGCAATTTGGTCGGGGCCTAAGAACTATGGAATTCTGAACCCATGCTGTCAAAGTTTGGGAAAGACCAGCGCTTTCACTGCTCGTTGTGCTCATTACGGGAGATACTGCTCCACAAAGAGCAGACGACATTGTAGAAACCATTTCTCCCGCTGTGATGAAATCTAAAAGGTAGTGGAGTGACTCTCTCTACATCACTGATGAAAAACTGCCTCTTTGAGAGCAAAAAGGGCAGAGGAGGAAAAATAGTGAGGGAAGAACCCTCACTCACACACACACACACACACACACACACAGGGCAGAGGCTATCCTGTGTTTCAGTCTTTCCGTCTATGACATGTCATCTCAGGGGAGAGAAGATCCACCTTAGCAGCCTATGTGGCTCCCGGGTCAACTTATTAAAACACTGAGACAAAGTGAGGAGAACGTGTATGTACACACACACACACACACACACACACACACACACGCACACACACACACAATCGCTCACTTCCCAGAAGGACACAAAAGCACAAGCCTACTTGTATATGTACATAAAACTGCACATACTCTTAGCTACGTGTGTTTACACACACACAGGCCCATAAACACAACCTTTTGGGTACCAACACACACTCCCGTTGAAAAGCAGATAGACCAACGCCCCAACCTTTTTCTTGAATCTCCTTTTTCAAAACGCCGGCTTTGGATTTCTACTTTCTCTGCATCTCTGAGTCAAAGTGCTGCCATGTTTATCTGTTTGACTGGGTGGAATTGAGCAAATAGACTCGACTAAAAGCCTCTTAGCTGCAGTAATGCGGCGGGCCGAAGAGCGGCCCAGCACCATTTGTTGGCTGTAAAAACTGAAATAACACAATATACAATGAATCTCATCGAGATGCCTCGGCAGGCTGATCTGAATACAAATCCACAGCAATCACAGCGGATGTCTGTCAGCGCGGTGCTGGGCTGAGGCCCGAGGTTGGACGTTCAGTGGAGAAACTAAAACAGCCGAGCAAGAGGTCCACGGTGTCCTCAGATCTCCACACAGCCTGCTGCTTAATGGGCCATATTCATCATAATTGTTGGTATTTTGCCAGAGGCAACAACAAGAGATCAATGTTTTGGGGCACCACTTTAAGGAAAGATCATCGAGGCCTCATCTATGATGACTCTCTCTCTCTCTCTCTCTAAGATGTGCTGCTGGCTGTGATAGGTGTAAATGTGGAATCCTGCAAAGGTCTACATAAAAGAGACTTCAGATACAGTATTAGGGACCACTAAGGTCTATATAAAGAGACTTCAGATACAGTAT
>NC_048427.1:21074636-21098239 GCF_013103735.1 Etheostoma cragini | reverse complement strand
TTCAGATACAGTATTAGGGACCACTAAGGTCTATATAAAGAGACTTCAGATACAGTATCAGGGACCACTAAGGTCTATGTAAAAGCATCCAAAGACCACCATGTCATTGAACCTTTAAATATATCTTACACATAAACAGATTTAGATGTTCTTAGGTATTTAAAATGTCTAAAACAAGGTACTTCACTCATTCCGTAGGCCTTATAAGTTATTATAGCACATAAACAAGTTCCCTTTTACTGAATTCATAATATTACTTACTCTCTAATGCGTCTATTTAGTCCAATAGTTAGAGATGGCAAAAGTACTCACTTCCGTACTAAAGTAGAAGTACAGATAATTGTGTTAAAAAATACTCTGGTAAAAGTAGAAGAACTGATTTAACTTCTTTACACAAGTAAATAAAGTAATAAAGTACAGGCATAGAAATGTACTTAAAATATAAAAGTAAAAGTAGCCTAATGAATGACAAAGCTACCTGGATCAGACAGAGGTTACTAGAGAGACGCTGAGACACTACAGTGGACATGGAGACAGAGACTGGGACTCCAGGTTCATGAGAGTCTGACCGAGTAGCAAGATATGAATTCAAGTGGGATTTGGGCCCAGGTGTGTGTGTTAAAACACGTACAGAGACTACTTCTCTCTGTTGATGCTTTATTACAATCATGCATCAGTATGGGGGGGGGGGGGGGGGGGGGGGGGGGGGGGGGGGGGTAGCTCTGCTATTGCTGGTTATGTGGTAATAAAATCAATAGATAACATTGTAAAGGTTACCATACATAATGCATAGGAATCATATATGCTAGTACATAATAACAATAAACCCACTAATAATTACAGTGCATTACCTTAATTAGCTAGGACGTTCAACAATCACCATTGTATTGAATCAACAGCCAGGTGTAACCGAGGTAACAGGTGTAACCTAGGTAACAGGTGAAGAACACAAACAAGCTAACTTTTAAATTTGCCAGTACTACAGACCAATACAACAACAGGCTCAAATGAACTGACAACATCAGTTATATGACTTCCAGTTGTCAAAGACTGATGATCCTCCGGACAGCTAGTCTCTTTCTTTTCTCCCTCTTTTCTCTCCGTGTGGCGTGCGCGCCCGCTCGCGGTGTGAGGCGCGTCTCCGAGCTATTCTCCGACATGGACTCACAATCACACCTGATAGACAAGCTTCAGTACACAACTAAAGTAATGAGTGGAAGGTACCGATATTTGTGTTAGAAGGAAAAAGGAAAACGTTGCCAAAAAAATAAATAGTAAAGTAAAGTAAAAATATCTGAAAAATCTACTTGAATACAATAAGGAAGTATTTGTACTTTGTTTCTTCTCATCTCTGCCCATAGTTAATATCAGTAGAGACAACATTGAAGACTTGTTTCCTTTTAGGATATGATTAAAAGATTAAGGGTGCAGTGTAGTAAAGACGTCCGGGTGTAGTCCATAGTTTCCTGTCATAAATCCATATGATTCCCATAATGCCCTGTTGCTGCGAGTGTTTCCCAACATATGTTGGCTGACGAGTCAATTCTGTGTGTTGAGACCAGGATTCAAAACGTCGACAGAACGTTGAGCGGCGCTCGCGTCTTTCCGAGGGGAGGTAACACGGATTGCGTCGCCATGTGTAACCTTGTTCACAAGCCTGTCACAAGGCGGGCTTGTGTCTGAGTGCAGACCTACAGGGTGGGAGGGAGTGATATCTGGTGGGAGGAAAATTAATCTTCACATCCTTTCTGCTGCTCACTACGAAAATCTTCATCAAATTAGTACTCTGGGCTTAAGTGGATTCTGTGCTCCATGTGCATATGCGTTGTTAACCTTCTATGTGCGTGCATGAGTGAAAGTATGAGCCCGTCCAATGCATGCCCAATTTCACATGTGCTAGCGCGTAGCTAATGAGAGCATATGGCAAAGGAGAGCAAACACGAGGTAATTGTGTATTTGGCGTGTATTTCCCATCCTTGACATCTGCCAGGGTTCCCGTGCAGTACATCTCGGCTTGAACGGAAGACGCATAATATTAGCTCCTCCACTGCTTTTTTCCCACAAAGCCCTGTTTGGACACCTTCGTTGTTTACCTTGGTTTCCCTGTTGTCCCACTTCCTTCCAGCTCATCACACGCTTGTTTTTCTTTCTGCTATACATTTCTCCCAAGTGCAGTTACTTGGATTCCTTTCATTTACCTTGTCCATATGCTGCTGTGTGTTTTCCTGTCTGTCAATAGCTATAAAACCAGTAGTTGCTGCCAAAAATGTCAAACTGTCCTGTGAGTGTCTCATTGCAGGACTTCCACAAAGTAGGGACAGGCCGATTTTCCCTCATTTTTCAAAAAATTGCCTTAAAGTGCTCATATTATGTTTTTTTTTACTTTTTCACTTTCATTTGTTGTGTTATAAATCCTTTTTTGGCAGGTTAAAGGTTTACACAGTGAATAAGCCCAAAGTCCCCCCCGGATGGACATTCTAGCGTGGTATGGCGGGAGAAGCACACGCAGCCATGGCACGGCCAATACACAGACACCAGAAACCTTTATAAATTACATATATAAAGACAGAAGTCGTATTGTTAATTGGTCGCAGCGGGGTCTGTTAGCAGTTAGCTCGCTCGTTAGCCGCTGAACCGTAGCGGCGTGCAGGCAGAGCGAGCAGCCGCGAGACTAACCTAGTGACCCGTGCAGGATTCACTGTGAGGGACCATTGGAGACCATGTGACCGGCAGGTAATGTTAACTGGTTCCTATGTACAAACAACGTTATATCATAAATGATAGGTAAGCCAGCAACGGCGATTATGAGCTTGTCCTCAGAATGAATTTTTTGGTTTTGGTAACTTTGTTATTGATGCTGTGGTCGCTCAAAACGCCCAAACAGATTTACCGCTTTTTTTTCTGAAAAGGGAACCTCTCTTTCTTATCTTTACTATTGCTTTTTAACATTAAGCAAGTAAAGTACATCTTAACTTCCTTGTCCCTTAGCGCGTCACGGAAGGCTTGTATCATGTGGTTGACTAGACCGTTGTGTTGGGATTACTTAGAGTTCATCATGGGGGCAACAGAGACTACGCACTACAGCTTTAATGTTCCGAACGTTGAGAACAGCATCTTTAAAGATGTGTCATGGGTTCACAGTCCATTTGTGCAGATAGATTTTGGTTTGAGATGGACGGAGGGCAGAAAGAGAGGCTGACCGTGAGCTCTCTCCTCTCAACCTGCTTTAGTTTGTATGTAAGGCATATTCATTGACCCCTCTGTACCCTGAATATTAGGACTGGGACCATATGCTTCATTCCCATTTTATAGGTCTCGATAAATACAAGTATTGAATATTGGGATTTTGCGGGATTTTCAACAGTAGAATAAAACATTTCTAGAGATCTGATCTAATTTTTTTAGAAAGAATGCAAACCGTCAGTCAGTCTGACGTTCGTTTGTAAAGTAGAATATAAATTGTTTTTTTTCCCGCTTCCACTTCGTCACGACAAGGTCTCAAAATCACGACAGACAATTTTGAGATTTATTTTGCCACCCCTAACTGATTTACACAGACAAATCCCATTGGCTCCTCACTGACTGCCATTTGTCTGCAGATGCTGGCCGCTGCCCAAATCCATCCATTTGTCTGCTCCCCAGCATCAGCACGCCTCTCCGCAGCTCATAAAAAATGCTGTCTGGATTTCCATCAAGCCAACCAGAGTGGGAATTACCCCCAGGCCTGTGGCCTGACAGGCCGACACACAACCCCTTAACGCTCACAGGGGGAATAAATGAAGTCAAATGAAGCAAGGGTGATAATGAAACTGATATTAGCATGGTTAACCTTCAGCTGAGGAGCAGCGCCCTGCAGCTGCCTCCTGTGGCCGTGTGAACCGGTTAAAGCTCCAAGAAGCCATCCGTCTGCCAGCCGAGGGCAGAGGGTCGCTGAGCATCAGAACACCATGTAGGGCTTCCCCCAGGTTATTCCAAGGCTGCTGACCCACCGGCCTAAGTTGCTCCCCACCAGGCCTAAGCAACTAGGAAATATTTTTTAAAGGTTCCAAGGACTGAAAAGTTCTCTTTGTGAGTTTTTTAACAATATTTTGAGCTCCCCCAGCCTGCCTATTCAATTCAATTGTATTTATAGAACCAATTCATAACAAGAGTTATCTCAAGACACTTTACAGATAGAGTAGGTCCAGACCACACTAGACCACATAATTTACAAGCACCGCACAGTTCCAGTAGTCTCCTCGTGAGCAAGCAACAGTGTGACAGTGGTGAAGAAAAACTCCTTTTAGGAAG
Source organism: Etheostoma cragini (assembly GCF_013103735.1). Classification (NCBI taxonomy): domain Eukaryota; kingdom Metazoa; phylum Chordata; class Actinopteri; order Perciformes; family Percidae; genus Etheostoma; species Etheostoma cragini. The sequence continues at coordinate 21,093,949 of NC_048427.1, read as the reverse complement.
AAACCTGGGACAGTCCCAGGCTCTCGGTAGGCGGTGTCTGATGGGGCCGGTTGGGGGGGGGGGTGATGAATAGTGGCAATACCAGTCACTGTAAAAGATGATGGAACAGTAACTAAAAATAGTCTTTTGTAGTAATTTGGATGGCCCCCCAGGGGCTAGAAATGGTGATAGGTGCAAACTGAGCCCTGGGTATCCTGCTCTGCCTTTGAGAAAATGAAAGCTCACATGGGCCAATCTGGAATCTTGCTTCTTAGGGCAAGGTTACCTCCCCTTTCGGCTTTGCCTGCCCGGAGAATTCCCGCCCCCCCCCCCATGAGAGAAATACATTATGGCTTTTCAAACAAGTATTTAGTAAACAAGTCCGTATGTTATACTGCGACAGTGTGATGTGTGTAGAGGTCTGTATGTTATACTGTAACAGTGTGATGTGTGTAGAGGTCTGTATGTTATACTGTAACAGTGGTGTGTGTTTAGAGGTCTGTATGTTATACTGTAACAGTCTGATGTGTGTAGAGGTCTGTATGTTATACTGTAACAGTGGTGTGTGTTTAGAGGTCTGTATGTTATACTGTAACAGTCTGATGTGTGTAGAGGTCTGTATGTTATACTGTAACAGTCTGATGTGTGAAGAGGTCTGTATGTTATACTGTAACAGTGGTGTGTGTTTAGAGGTCTGTATGTTATACTGTAACAGTGTGATGTGTGTAGAGGTCTGTATGTTATACTGTAACTGTGTGATGTGTGTATAGGTCTGTATGTTATACTGTAACAGTGTGATGTGTGTAGAGGTCTGTATGTTATACTGTAACAGTGTGATGTGTGTAGAGGTCTGTATGTTATACTGTAACAGTGTGATGTGTGTAGAGGTCTGTATGTTATACTGTGGGTGAAGATTTTGACACCCTGCTGCTTTGGATATTTGCTGTTGAGAAGTACAGAAGCTTCAAAGCTTACTAAATGGTATTCAGGACAGGACTAATCGATACCGCTATAGGTCAGTGAAGTATTTGGGCCCTTTAAAAGGGGAACTATGCATTCCGTTAGCTTAATTAACCTTAACTGAACAGCTTCTGAGTCGGGGGAATGGTTATTTGACTTTTTTCGAGTTCTCTTGCTCCCCCCTAGCACATGTGAGCAGAAAAACCATCCTGGCAACTTTGGGCCGGCGAGCCGGCGGCCTCAGCAAACAAGAAGCAGAAAACTAGGAGAGCATCGTTGGAGGAACACACGAGAAAGAGAAAGAGGAAACGGCAGACTGACCGAGGGAGGGGTCTGACACAAGGAAACCCAGGAGCTGTAAGGGGAGCGCTATAGAGAAACCTGTAAGGGGGGGGGATCTATAGAGAAACCTTTAGGGGGGCTCTATAAAGAAATCTGTAGGGGGGGGGGATCTATAGCGAAACCTGTAGGGAGGGGGGGGATCTATAGAGAAACTTGTAGGTTGAGCTCTACAGAGAAACCTGTAGGGGGGCTCTGTAGAGAAACCTGTATGGCAAGGATCTGTAGAGAAACCTGTAGGGGGGTTCTATAGAGAAACCTGTAGGGGGGCTCTATAGAGAAACCTGCCATCAAATTACGAGAAAACAGCAAAGCCAAAACTGCATAGCGCCCCTTTAACACTTGAAACACCTCTATCAGTATTATTTCATGTCATTATCCCTCACTGAAAATCTAAACCTCAGCCGGATTACAAGCCTTCATAATCCATCACAGCATTCAATACTTCAAAAAAGTTCTTCTGTGAGACCACAGTGAGTTTGACAGGTGCAGTAATTGACTCATTTCCCGCGGAAGCCGCTTTATCATTGATTGATTCGGAACGGTACAATTGCCCGCTTGTAGATAATATCATAATTCCAGCTGCCTCGCATTGCCATTGATTCACTCGCTCATTGTTATTCAGACGGCTTGCCGAGTTTAGAAGTTTATGCCAGGGAACGTGTATGAAAGATGGTGCAAAAACTTTGCAGGGAAGGCTGCGGTGAAGCTAAGAGGAGTAATCTGTCAGGCCATGCATGAGAAGTACCATTAATTCAAGCCAACATCTTCTAAATGTGTAAATGCAAAACTGGCGAGTCAACAAGTTTTTGGTTACAAATCGCAGTGTGGCTTCTACTTTTTTTATTATTTTTTTTAATGACCTTTGAGAGAAAACACTTAAATCAACTTCATGCCATATTCGTTGTAGGGTGCGTAGGGTGAGATCTGGTGGATTAAGGAGTGTGGATGAGTCCCAGTAAAAGTTTCTAACTAGAAACTGATTTCCTGGCTTGATTGATTTCCGCGTCGAGTGTTGAGTGCAGTTGATTTAATTTCTCAATCACAGCGGGGAAAAAGGTTATTCCAAAGAGCAGATTAAGTTAAAGGGCTGCCACTGACACACACACACACTGCTTACAATAGAATATTGGATATGATAGAACAACAAGTAATTCTACTAATCATTACATACCAAATTGTGGACCCACATTGGGGACCAGTAGTCAGTCAGGTCGAAGGGAGCATAGAAGATCTGCTTAGAAATATAGGAAATATTGGATAGGATAGATCAACACTATGTAATTCTGCTAAACAAATCATCCTATGTGTTTACCCAAAGTGGGTTGATTACAATACTTTGCAGGATTTGGTGTTTTCACAAAGGGATTTGGAAATACTGTGTCTCGGATCAGATTTTTGAAAAAGGAAAGATATGTCATCCATTAGACCAAGAGTTTCATCACCATGTTTTATGCATAATCAGGGCTGGGTGTGTTTCACAAAGTTTCTTTACCAATACTTTCATTCCAGTTTATAATCAATAGTAGTATCAATATTTATTTCGATACCAGTGCTATAAAAAAAATTATAAAAATGACACATCCCAGTACAAATCCTTTTATCTTCCAACTCCGACTACGTGAGCCGTCTCTGTGTAGCGTTGAATTTTTCCTGTGTCTCTACGACGTGAAAACGCAATCATAGACATTAGATCTTGGTAGAAGCAGGCTGCGTGCTGATTGGCTCTCTGATTGAGATGAGATTTGCTCCTTAGGGATTGAAATTTTGGATTGAGTGACGAGGTCTTTTAGAGGCAGTTCGGTCGGTGCCTAAACAGTACTAAATTTGTTGCCCAGCGCTGCGCGTAATCCGATCATTCTGCTCAGGAAGGAAAAGCTGAAACGCACCGACGTAAAGTCGACAGGAAAAGAACCAAGATGAACATTTCTGAGCTCGACGTATGCATGAGTTGGCCCTAGGCCTGTCACGATAACATGTTTTGCTGGACGATAAATTGTCCCAGAAATGATTGCGATCAACGATAACATCGTTGTTCTGAGACCATTTTCATCTAATATAATGATAATGGCATTATCATGCAGGTACACCTTTTCAAAGATCAATAAACTATTATTTCTGGAGACTATTTACCACTGGAACTGGAAGAAATTCTAAGCTAATTCATTAAGTGGTGAGTGGCGATTTTTGGCAGCCAGCCATCCAAAAGAAGGAACAATGAAATGAGATAACGGATCATTAACCGTACCGGAGTCTCCGTTCACCGCCCGGGAGCCTTGACAGCCGACAGCTGTAGGCTTGTACCAGTTAATGTTCTGTGCATTGGACTCTTGCAGCCACTTTCCTGAGAGCGACAGGTCTACAGAAGCCCATGGCATTTGTGTCCTAACCCGCCTCTACAGCCTCGAGCACCCCCACCTCCTCCACCGGCAGGTTGTCAGCTGTGTGCTTTGGAATTAGAAGGGAGGGAACAGGACGCCATGTAACATCGCTCAGGGATATTGCTCATATACTTTCTTTTTTTTGACGGCACCTTGCATTTCTCTCTCTCTCCGCTAGGAGTCCTGCACCCCCCCCACACAAAGACTTATGTGACTGACTAGACGGCTAACTCCTCATCACGCTAAGGAACCGAGAGTGGTCATCCAGTGTCTTTAGTAGAGAGAGAGAGAAGGAAAACAAACAAGCATGCTAATAGAAACTATCGCAGACAGACAATCATGGGATTTATTGACTTATTGACCATCGGGACAGGCCTAGTTGGCCCGAGGAAAGGGGCAAGGAAAAGTTGAAGAGATTTTTTGATGTGGATGTCAATGGACTCAGCCCGCAAGTTCAACAGATCACCATGGAGCTCCCACCAGTGCAGATGTTCAGATGCTGTGGCGTGTTCAGAGAATCAGCTGAAAGGCTCTTTATGTTACAGATTATCAGGGCTTATTGGTTGTTCCAGCTCTAAGTTACAGAGAGAAGGGGCTCACGTCGTGGGAGCTGAGAAATAAATTAAAACATTTGTACCATAATGTGCGGATGCTGATGCTGATGCTGAGGCCTCTGCGCAGGCAGTGTTTGTGGTGGATGTCTCTGATGGCTGGGGCGCCGGTGATGTGCCGGGCCATCTGAACCTCCCGCTGAGGGGTTTTCTGGTCAGCTGACGTGCAACTGCAGTACCACACTGAGATGCAGCTGGTCAGAAGGCCCTCAGTGTTACGGCAGTAGAATATGGTAAGCATATTGGGAGATAGAGTTATTTACTTTTGTTACTTCATGTTTTTAACATGCTTGAACGATAATACAGCTCCGAATCTTAAACTATGTACTGAGACAACGCTGCAGCTATAGGGGTTTGTGGCGTGTCTGCCCACCATTGATCTGTCTGCATTTAGAGCCATCAGTGTCTGCCGGTGCACTCTGCATAATGTCTTCAGACGGCCCCTCCCTCCGCCACCCGCCTTCCACTTTACTATGCAAGCTGTTATTCTGCCTCCATAAGCAAAACGGAGCGCGCAGAGAGCCCGAGGACGCCGCTTAATCTTTACATCTCTCCGAGCTCGGCAGGCATCACAAAAACAAGCGCCGTGATGTAATGCTCGGCGTTGGCATTCGCTGACATTCCTCTGCAGATCCTCGAAGACCAAAAGAAGTTTTGTTTTTGCTTCACATTACTAACCAACAAAATATTAAGGAGCGGAGGTGAATCATAAAGCGCCTTGTGGCATTTGTAAGCAATCTGTCCTCAGTGCTGCGTGCAGTTTGTTCCCCTCTGGGTGTGTATGTAAGGAATTCAACACGATTTACAGAGGCGATGTAAATCAACAGAAGACTGGAGTACAACCGTCAGCGATTTACTGTACTGTAGGTACACAGCTGCGCTCATTCTCCTAAATGCCACTCGGAGAAGCTAAACACACAACACAGCCGCAGACGGAGAGCATATTACCTTAAACAAACGGGACGGGCAGACGACGAGACCCAGATGTAATCTGGTGTTTCCCTCTAATCCGCTTTGTCCTGCACCGGGCTCAGACCGCAACAGATTATTTGACTTATATCACAATATGTAATCCCCTCAGTACACAGTGTCACTATCAATAAGAAAGGAAATGCTGTTTGACAAAGATGTCCGTGGTGGGATATAAAACAGGTCGTCACTTCATATCGGTGGAGTAAAACACACAGCGCTGACTCATTTGTCAGGCGGATCAAACGCACACTTGTGTGATGAATGACAACGGGCGCTGTGACCACACAGGGACGTTTGGAACAGATGAGATTGTATTCGTGTACGCCGTCGGACTTACGACTTAGCTCTCTGTGGTTACTCATTGGTGACTCAGAGGGTCTTGTGTGTGTCACGGTGAGTGTGTCAGGGGCAAGTGTGTACAGTGTGCATCAAAATAAAAACCTAGATAAATTGCAACCATACATAAAGCGTAACTCTCGCCAATCTAGCGTCATTATGTACACGAGTCAAACTTTGGTTTAAAAGCATAATTAGGACAGAAGCGCCACTTTTAAGATTTACCGTATTATCGTGTTTCAGTCAAACAGCCTTTTAGGTGGCAGAGCTAGGGGCGCTACCATGAAAGCATCAAAATCACTATTTTTAAATCACTAAGAAGGCTCAACACAACATGAGACTTTGGTCCAAGTACCACCAGGGTCTCTACACAAACTCAGCATCACCAGGGTCTCTACACATGGTCTCAGCATCACCAGGGTCTCTACAAATGGACTCAAAATCACCAGGGTCTCTACACATGGACTCAGCATCACCAGGGTCTCTACACATGGACTGGGCATCACCAGGGTCTCTACACATGATCTCACCATCAACAGTGTCTCTACACATGGACTCAAAATCATCAGGGTCTCTACACATGGACTGAGCATCACCAGGGTCTCTACACATGGAATCAGCATCACCAGGGTCTCTACACATGGAATCAGCAGCATCATCAGTGTCTCTACACATGGACTCAAAATCCTCAGGGTCTCTACACATGGACTGAGCGTCACCAGGGTCTCTACACATGGACTGAGCATCACCAGGGTCTCTACACATGGACTGAGCATCACTAGGGCCTCTACACATGACCTTAGCATCACCAGAGTCTCTACACATGACCTCAGCATCACCAGGGTATCTACACATGGACTCAGTATCACCAGGGTCTCTACACATGGACTCAGCATCAACAGGGTCTCTACACATGGACTCAGCATCAACAGGGTCTCTACACATGGACTCAGCATTCAAAACATTGCTTGTGTTCACAGAGTTTACTAAAAAAGGTTTTGAGCAACTCACTGTAGATGGTGGTTTTTCTGCTCGCCCCCATCTTGGCGGTCTAAAGGACTCAAGAGTCAATGAACATTGAATTGAAAATAAAAGTTGCCATTAAAAAAAATACAGTTACATTTTGAAGTGCAGTTTTCTGTGTATCTCACATTGTGTTGCATCCTTTCATGTATTGCGCCAGTTAATATTGTGATGTCTATTAAAAAAAAAAAAAAGAAGATGTATTGTGCAGCCCTATTGTGAATGCAGCGTCTCCTCTTGTCTGTGTGTTGGGAGGCTGGTGGTGCGTTCAGGGACTGGCTGATTGACAGATTGACACTGACCTGTGTGCAACTGAAGGATTGGAAGAGGCGAGGAAAAGTGTCTGCGTCCATCATCACAGGGTTACTGTCAATTGGGAAGAATAGTTTTCAATTCAGAACTTTTTTTTTCTTTGCGTGGCTCTTCCAGACCCCCCCCCCCCCCCCCCTCCCCAACCTGTCCGCACAAACTTCAACTCCATTTATCACTTTCTCCCAACCTCCCCTTGGCTGCCTCTGCTTTCATCTCCTCGCTTGTGCTGCTCGGACCTGACTTCTTTCCTCAACCCCTCCCTGCCCAAGTACCATCCCCCCCATCCACTTGTATCCCTCCTTTCATCTTCCCTCCCCTCGTCTCTTTTTTCCTTCTCTGAAGTTTCTTCTGCTGTCTTGTTCAAATTGTGCCGCCCTATGAAACCATCTGCTCTTATGTCTTTACCTTTTTTCTTCCCTTCACTTCCATTATTTGACTTGTTTTCTATTTTTTCCCCTCACATCCCTCTATCAGTTCTTCTCAATTTGTATCCATCCTCTCCTTCCCTCTTCCTCTCATGTTTTCCATTCATCTGTTTATCTCCTTCCCCTACTTCGTCTGCTGTCCTGTTTCCTCTCCCTCTTTTTACCCATTTTCTTTCCTTCTCTCCTCTCTCTCTGCTGTCAGTCAGTGGAGGGTAAATACAGGGCCATCATGTCTGAACTCCATCAGTCACACTGCCACTTAATGCCCACAGCTGTCGCAGTGTGTATCTTTATGCAGGTGTAAATATGTGTTTGTGTGTGTGTGTATCTCAGCCAGCTGGAGTGTGGTTGTGTAGGATTTTCCAAATATCACATCACAAATACGAACAGAAGGTTTCCAAAAATGTGAACACAGCCTCAACAGTGTTCTCCTCTCTGCTTACATCATTGCAATAATTTCCCGCTGTGTGTGCGTGCGCACATGTATGCAAGCGTGTGTGTGTGTGTGTGTGTATGTATGTGCATGTGTGTATGCATGCGTGCATGCAAGTGCATGCGCGCATGTATGCATGCATGTTTGCATCTATGTGTGTGCAAGCATGTCATTACATCACAAAGGAGGTGTGTGTGTGTGTGTGAGTTTGCGTCCATGCAAGTGCATGTGCGCGTGAATTTGCATGCAAGCATGCATGTCATGATATCACAAGTGAGGTGTGTGTGTGTGTGCACGCTTGCATGCATGTGTGCCTGTGTGTATGTACTAGGGTGCTAAAACAGTCACATATGTATTTGCAGCTTCTAAAATAATGCACAAATGAACAGGTAATTAGTATTTGTAAATCTGTGATTTGTGACTTGTGAAACACAAATGAATGCAGTGATTTGTAAGTGCGTCTAATTTGTAACTCTTATGTCGTCATTTGTAAATGAACTTAGTATTTTCAATGTAAATATATGTGTAAATCTATTTGTGTGCGTATTTTTGACACTGTTTTTCCTGCGCTGTTGTTGTGTTGTAGAAGCACCAGAGACACAAAATAACACTCCTCATCCCAGAAAAAGGGATTTCTTTCACAATGTGGGCAAAGCCACCAGTGGCTGAGTACAAACGTCTTGTCCTATGCACAATTTGACATTCACTTGACACGCTCGCAAGGTGGTGTATCAAATAAGTGACGATAGATTTTTTACTTTCTCTATGTCAAGGCACACTTGCTAAGCCTAGTTCTTCTTAGCTTTATTGCATTGTCGTTCAATGTTTTTGGTACTGTGAACTATGAACTATTAAGGGCGGCCTGCCCAGGCGCACCTTGGTCTGGACCCGCCACACCCTTTGATGCTACAGACTCCCATCATTGCAGGTTTGCATTTTTGTTTGGAGCACACAACAACACTGCATATGTATTCGTGGGTTTCAAAAAAAGAGGTACATTTCCGTCTGGAATTCAGAGAGGCTGTGTACATGTTGATATAACAAATGTCTACCCACATAATGAAGATTTTCACATTTTTAAGATGCACCAAGCACCAAGCCAAACCGATCCAAAGTGTTATCCGTTCCATTTGTGGACACCTCACACCTAAAATGGAAAAAGACTTATGTCTACCAAAGTGGAAACATATTGCAGCAGCATATCAGTGCAGGAGGTAATATTTCACCGGGATAGGTAAGAGAAATGTCTCCCGCCACGGTCATCTCCACTGGGGCCAAATCTGTTTAGTTAGATCCTCGAGGCCCACCAAACAGCATCTGCTGTGCAGTTCTGGCTGTCAGGAACCACCTCCGGCCACCGATCCAACCACTGGGAGGCCTCTTCTCATCAGACCTGCCCCCACACCACAGCTAGCGCTGAGAACCGTTGAACTTTTTTAGATCATTTTAGATTCCAATTCCGTGACTTTCATACCTGCTCATATGCGAAACTTTACCTACTATACCTTTTTTTTTTTAAATCAATTTTAACAAAAGATAAATTACAACGTTACACATGGCACTCTACAACGTGTAAAATTAGACAGCCAATCACACACACGTATTGGTAGAAGCATGCTGATTGGCTCAACGACTGATGAGATTTACTCCTTAGTTATTGAAATTGGGTTTTGAATGACGAGGAATTTTTCACTTTTTTCATATACTAATCTACTTCAACTTATTTTAAGCCAATCATCCCTTAACTGACAGAGACAAGTAAGAGACCCCCTACTACATATATTAAAATTAAGTTGCATATTAAACTGGGCCTACAATACCATGTAGGGAGGTCTAAAGCCTTTATACACACAGTAGCTCTTTAATGCATAGAATACTGTAACCTGTGCAGTATGCAATCTGTATTAATTTCTCCCCACATGTAAATAATGACCTGAACAATAAGCCTTTTTCATATTCCTATGTATATTAATCTGTATATTAATCTGTATATAAATTCTCCCCAACTGTAAATACAAGAAGCGTCTATTCTGCACATATTACCGTTATCACTCTTACTATTTTTGTTATATTTCCTTCATTTTTCCATACGTGTGGCACAGTGAACTGGAATGGTGGATGTCTTAGTGACTACCTTACCTATAGGCCAGTTAGCCTATTATCAGCGGGGATTTATAAAAATGCTTTGAGTAGGTTAGATTCTCAAAATCTGGTTTTGAAAAAAATTGCAGGCCCCCTGCAGTGACTCTGAGGACCCCCTAGGGGTCCTGCACCCCCTGTTGAAGATCTCTGCTTTAGAGGCAAATCGGTTGATGCCTAAAAAGTTTTGAATACGGTACCCAGCCGTAGCCACAGTAGCTCCAGTAAATGGGTCTGGCTTAGGTACACTGAAGACAAGCTGGCAATGTCCTATTGAATATCCATTTTCTTCCCATAAAACTGCTGGTTGCAAATGGTGCGTGGCCCTGCCGCTGGCATCTGTGCCTTTAATTGGTTTTCGATCAGCAATTGTCACTTGAAGAAGAGCTCGCTAACTGCCAGACATGTACAAAGTACCTGCCAATTAGCCTCCTCCATTGATTCAGAGGGGAGCTTAGCTGGAGTATAGAGTGAAAATGAAACAATTAAGGGGATTTTTCACAACACTGCGTTTTGGACTTTACATCTGTTTGCAAAAATTCTAGAGATGGTGCTTGGTTCTTGTCTCAGTGGGCTGTAAAAAATAAAATAAAAGTACAAAATACGGTTAATCAGCCCACACGCATGCTGGAAAAACGGCCGCCACTTGTTTGATTGCTGCCAGACAAAAGCGGCTATCAAACAAGAGCATGAGGAGGGGAAAACAAGGGATTAAATCAGAATGTTGAGATGAGAAGCTGTGACATAATGCTATGACACGGCTGTCAATGGCCTTGGCAAATGGGAGCATCAGATGTGGAGATGTATGATAAGGTCTGGAGATTAGATCGGATAGTCTCACATTCAAGATCAAAAGCGCCCAGATTGCTCAGCTGGTAGAGCCGGCGCCCATACATAGAGGTTTACTTCTCGATGCAGCGGCCCAGGGTTTGACTCCGACCTGGGGCCCTTTGCAGCATGTTGTTCCCCCTCTCTCCCCCCTTTCACGTCTTCAGCTGTCATGTCAAAATAAAGGCCGAAAATGTCCCAAAAATAATCATAAAAAGCTGAAAGCAGGACACTAATCCTAACTGGAGTAGGCATACTAGTGCCAACAGGTTTTATCCCATTTGAAGCAGAGGAGTGGCTGCCATGACAGCCCCAGTGTCCAGAATCGTTCAGTAAATGCACCAGGCTACTGTTCCAAGTGTGTCTAGTAGGCATCGCCAAACCTGTCATAAATCGCTCATTCAGCAGGCCCTCCGTTTACAAGCAGATACTTATAAACAGATTACAGAGCTTTTTTCCTGAGAATATAGTTCCCATTTAATATATGGCTGTGTGTCATGTGACCTTGACATGTTGGTGTTATGTCGTCACTTATTGGGAGCAGTAGCTAGTTGGAACCAGTTCCCTGCAGGGTCTTTGCTAGCCTAAGCTAATGCTGGGGGCGTCAGACCGTCAGATTTACAGGAGCACGGAGATGAGAAGGGTGTGTGTGGCCTTATCCAACTCTGGGGATAACAGTGAATGAGATAAAGTCCCAATAAGTCGGTGTGTTCCTTTAAATCATGCTGTCAGAAATCCAAAAAGGAAACAAGAACCAATGTAGCAGCATCTCAGCAGGCTTGCAACTAGAAAATATATATAACCCGCAGCACTGTGCCGTATCTAAGCTGTACTGGGACAGAAACGAAGGAACAGCTAGACGTGATCTTAGAAGCCTACAAAACATCTTGCTAAATCAATGCGGCCCATGACGTATGGGACGCAGTCAATGGGACGTGAAGAAGGTTAGAGTACATTCCCCTGCAGGCAACATTTAGGCAATAGTTCACGCTCTGCTGTAGCTTTGCTTCCCAACAACAGCCCTTGGCTGCAATGTGATCACAACATTTTACAGCCTGATGGGGGCTATCGCTTTAATAAAACATAAAGTATAACAATATGAAAGGTACAGTCACAGTACAATTCTGTGATTGCACACCCCCGCCCCCACCTCACCAAAGATATACGGTAAGTCAAGGTTAATGACAACACTGGATTTATTCGTCATCGCCCTTCAACTGAGCAGCATGTATTCCTAATGTATCATCAAAACAGTTCTAACTTCTAATTACTTTGAATTATGTAGGAATAATGTAATTTGCTTGAAATGAGCCTAATTATTGGATATGTAACAATGACTAACAGAATCACTCACTGACTATTTCCACACATACACTGTGTGTGTGTGTGTGTGTGTGTGTGTGTGTGTGTGTGTGTGTGTGTGTGTGTGTGTGTGTGTGTGAGTGTTTTGAAAGCCAGAGGAACTTCCCTGCTGTTACACCATTAGCTCCATAAAAGCATCCTTGTGTCCTTCTCTCTGAGCACTGTCTGTAGCTCTTCCAATCGTCCCAGGCGGGACCTAACATGCAACATGGGCAAACCCCCACTGCTGAAAGCTCTGCAGTGATGCCCCAGAACCAGACTAGCTGCGGGAGTAGGACCACACAGAGGTACCCTGGACAGAAGTTCTGTTGGCTCACCAAAATGTCTTTCATTTGTTTGGTTAAATGGCCCTAGAGTTGGTTTGCCCCGCTGGTGCGGTTGCTTTGGGCAGGTGGGGTACCTCGGGTGCACACCAGAAGCGCATCGAGACCTGCTTGATGAGGTGGTCTTGGTTGTTTGTGGTAAGACCGTGCTCAGACCTTGAACCGGACCAACTATGTACTCCTGATTCTGAGGTTATGTCTCTTGCAGCCAGGTGTCCCTTGAGTCTGAGTTAATGTCTCCCGCAGCCAGGTGTACGTTGAGTCTGAGTTAATGTCTCCTGCAGCCAGGTGTCTCTTGAGTCGGAGTTAATGTCTCCTGCAGCCAGGTGTCTCTTGAGTCTGAGTTAATGTCTCCTGCAGCCAGGTGTCCCTTGAGTCTGAGTTAATGTCTCCTGCAGCCAGGTGTATGTTGCAATCTGCGATTATTATTTTGTGCAAACATGTCAGTTCTCAATTGTGCGCAGGAGTGTTGTCGAGTGGGAGTAGATTCTGTTCTTACTTAAGAGCAAATCCCAAATAAGAAAACATCAAATAAAAACAAAGCATTGGTAGGGTCGTCACATTCAATATCTGCAGCATTACAAAGCTTATTATTATCTGCTTTTTGGCCCTATTTTTGGTGCTTTGACATTATAATTGGTTTAAATAGACTTTTACAACACAGCAGGCACTCAAGTTGAAAGTTGCACTGCAATGGTTAATTAAAGTTCAGGCGACTCGTAAAAGCATGCACCACACAGAGACCTATAGGTGCATAAATGTAATGAATCCCACGTGTCCGGCATGCTTCCATTAATTACAGCCAAGCGACAGGCTCAGTACTGGAAGACAGGATTCAGCCAGACATGTATGCTCAAAAGAAGAAGACAGAAAAGTGAGTTAAAGTGATGGCGAGGAGGTCACAGCAAAGGGAGAACGGATGCAGAACTTAGAGTCGAGTCTGACCTGAAACCACATTTAGAGATAATTGAAAGAGCTCAGAAAGATCTGGAGCAGCGCTACAGGCCCGAGGCGGGACCACGTCTGCTTTGCTAACCTTGGGGTGCCCCGTCTTAACATACAGGGTTAGACCCCCGCCGAGAGACATTTCAGGGAAGAGTAATAAGCGGCCTTATGCTGCATGTCATTCCCCCTCTCTTCCCCCTTTCATGTGTACAGCTGTCCTGTCAAAATAAAAGCCCCAAAATGCTAAAACAAATTAAAATAAAGTAGAAAGTGGCATTAAAAGAAAAGACTCAAGTAAAGTACATGTTCCCCCGCATTTGTACTAAAGTACAGTACTGGAGTAGATGTACTGACTTACATTCCACCACCGCACCACAATACCACAGCACTGAAGTTGTATTATTGCTATTCCCCCTCAGTATTATTTACATTTCAACTTCTACTATATCATTTTGGCTGCCGAACTACTTTAGTTAATAACCCTTATAACTGTCACTGATCCGACAGAAGTGTAGACGAGGAAACTGTCTCTGTCCAAGTAGAGCACATTAGTATTTACATAGTAAATATAGTATGAAATACATAGTATTTCTCACTGTGTACATTGGGCTTCATAGACAGTGAAAAAACCTTCTGTTCTCCTTTAAATCAAATCCTGCCGGGCTGCAGAGCATGGCGAGGTGGAGTTGGCGAGGTGGAGTTGGTGACGCTGAACAGTGGTTCGCTGCTCCAGATGTTGCGCAGCTGTTAGGGAAGCATGTGCGGCGTGGAGACAGGGCTGGGCCATATGGAGAAAATCAAATATCACCACATTTTTGACCAAATACCTCAATTTTGATACTGCAACGATATTGTAGTGCTGACTATTGGTCTTTTTACATTTTTACATTTTATTTTAATGAGATTTTTGATAAATGTTCATGTGTAATGTGGATATAAGGACTGAGTGGGTTAAGGCAAAATATAGACTAGCTAGAACAGTCTGTTAAATTCAGAAAATGACATCACTTTACTGTAATGCTGCCTTAAAAACCAGAAAAAGACATCACTTATGCCATATTGCAATATCCAAAATCTAAGACAACTTCTAGTCTCATATCTCGATATTGATATAGTATATGGATATATTGCCAAGCTCTAGACAGCGGAGACATAAACGGAGCGGTTGGTGCCAGAGGAGAGGAGTAACAGGAACCTCTTTATGAATGCCTGGACACGCTGGGGTAGCCTTTTTGTTAGATGCCTTTCATTGGCCGGTACAAACCACAATACCACATTACCTAACTCAGCCTGTACCACGACATGTCACCTCTGACTGTTTCTAGCCTACTTCAGAAAGTTGAATGGAACCCAGTGGCAACAACAAGGCTGTGGATGAATATCAGAGCTATGGCTCTACTGGCTCCACGCACTGGGGCTGTATTCAACTCAAAGCTGTGTTGGATTGGAGGGATTTCCAAGACAGTGTATGCATGTCTTTCATGATCTATGTCCATCAGGGTTTTCCTGACGCCAAATGGGCTTTTTTTATTTTGGGGGGTGGGGGGGCATAGCCAATAGTTGACTAGGCCATAAATGTATGCATTTGCCATTTTCATTTCTGACAATATTATCAACAAAAATGCTTAAGTAAATGATAAATGATAAAAAAAAAAAAAAAAACAGTATGGTAAAAATCCCCGGCGAAAGTCTGACACTGGACTGAAAAACTTTAGCGCTCCTATTTAAGTCTAGGTTCTGTTTGGTGGATTCCTATTGAAACACATTCGGAAAGGATTGGAATGACTAGTTTTTCTTTAATCCTTTGGGGCTAGCTAAAACCAAATAACTGCAAAAACCAAATATCTGCAAAAACTCTTCAATGCATGAAAGACCCTGGCCATAAAAGAAGCATGTATCTTGTCCTACTGACTGAGGGGCTGCAGCATGTTGGTACCTGATGGGAGTCTTGAGGTGCAAATAGGTCCAATAAGAATGTATTGCTTTACTGTATCTAATTTTGAACACTGGAATCCACAAAAGCCAACTCTGACCTTTACATCTCATCAGTAGAAAGTCCCTTCCTCACCCAATACTGCTAAATTGTTCCGTCCGTACATACACATTGGGTCCTTATATAGCCAAGGACGGGCGTGGGCACACTCATACACACAGCCACCTGCAGGCTTTATCAAAAGCACCTCGGCTCGGCAGAAAAACACAATCTCGCAAAAAATAATTGGCCTGACACGCAGATACACAGCAAGATAGGAAAAGGTGGAAGGTACGGTGAGCTGCCGTCAATCAACTAGTGGAAAAGCGTCACCTGTGTGGGGAAGGGCTGAGAGCCCTTGTTGGAATGGGAAAATTAAACTATTGCCAGTGGCAAGGTGGCCCGATGTTATCTTAAATATGTAACAAGCTCCGACTTCAGGATCAAGCACACAGAGTGGTTAAAGCGCACGCAGGGAAGGATCTGTATTCTGGGAGAAGGTGCCATGCATCAAAGTGCCGCAGACTTGTTTCAGAGGCTTACCTGGAACAAAGCTGCCCTGCACCACCTCCTTGTACGCCCACCATCCCTCGTGAATTTTCGGCGGATTGGGTTGTGCTGTTGGGGGGGGGGGGGGGGGGGGGGGGGGGGGGGGGGGGGGGGGGGGGGGGGGGGGGGGAGAAGAAAAAACACAGAGAACAAGGACATTAGTTACTTGGATCTGAAATTCAGAGAAGAAGCAAAGACGCTGCACTGCCGTGTCGGGGTTACTTCCAGACGCCCCGCTAAGTTACTCAGCAGGAGGCCTCGGCCAATGGACACACACACACACACACACACACACACACACACACACACACACAGACACAGACACACAGACACAGACACACCTCCCTTGTGATGTGATGACTCCCGCGGCATTAGTATGGAAATGCATTCTGTCATGTAGTGCGAGTGAAGGAAGGCCCAGATTAGAGCCGGGTGGTACAGTATAATTGAGGTGACTGAGTAAAGGTCTCGGTTCAGAGAAAAGAGTTGTGACCGAGAGTTGCCCGCCGAGCCTTTGGGATATTGCTTTTTTACACCTCAACTTTTTTTCCTTTCCTGTTCATTCAGCGAGCGCGCGTAGCGGGGCTTAATCGAGGGTCTGGAGGTCGCCCTGCTCGCTTGTCTTTAATGGGAGTTGAGATGGCCGAACAACGTCCCCCCCTCTCGGATCGCCATCCCAGCAGCCTCGCTGCATACCACAAGGGTTGGGTCTGCTGGGCATGGTGCAGGAAAAGGGCTTTTTCTGGGAGGAAAATCTTAGCCGCACCAGTTAAAAAAGAGGGGAAACAGCAGTTGGCCTCTTGGAAAAAGAACCCAAAACTGTTGAATTGTTTGTCAAAATGATAAATCGTTTCTCCCAATGTTTGATGGTAAATGAACTTGAAGTGGACCGGCCAACCAAGCAGCAGCAGTGGGTGGGCCTTTCCAAGCCGTTAGAGGGAGGCTGGCCCCCCGCCCAGTACTGAGCCCTGACCAAACTGCATCATCCCCTCATTATACAGAGTCACCTTTACAAAAAAAAAATGGAAAGCAGAATTATACAAAACAGGCCTACTTAAAAATATTAAATTCTCATAACTCAGGTTTTTCCAGTACGCTACAGTGTTGAAGAGTGCTGTCATGTTAGAGACCAACTAGTTAAACAGTACTGTGTGGATATGCGTGTGTAGATCCATTGTTGCAGAAAAATGGCCTGATTTGTTTGAACTTCTGTAGTTTGAAACTTATTTGACTCCCTTTTTACATGACTTTTAAATGTTAAGTTAGAGTTTATGTAAAGTACTTTAGGTAAAATACTGATTATCGGTTCAAAATTCTTTGCAACAGTATGCAACTTAATTGTTCGATTAATCGACTAATTGAAACAAAAATGATCGTTTGATTAATCAATGACAAAAGTAATTGTTAGGGATAACACCTCATCTCCAACACTGCTACTTTAGCATTAAAAGTGTTATAATTTAACCAATGAAACTTATTGACAACAGCCATGAGCATTCAAAAAGAGCCCACCCAACCCACTGGATCAGAGTACCGTCACTTGGCTCCCCAGCCCTCGTTCGTTTAATGTTTCCATGACAACTATCCAAAATTCTGATACCATGGAGCACGCACTGGCATTATTGTTTTTAAAAAGTAGCACCTGGAGTCTATAGAAAATGGTTATTGTCTTCAGATATACACTTTATCAAAAATGAAAACAAGTGAAATTAATGATGAATGGGATGTTTTGTCTAGCAGAATTACACTGTGTCAATCTATCAAATCCAATATTTCCTATATTTCTAAGCAGATCGTCTATACTCTACTTGATCTGGCCGACTATTTCCCCCCCCCACACACACACACACACACACACACACACACACACAGGTACTGTGTGAAAAGAGCCCTTGGGATTCTAGTACTGTAAGTCCTAATATAAAGGAGCTTTGGAGGCCGGTGGACTTGATCCTCTTACAAGCTCCTGACAACTGTGGAGTCAGTTCTTCCACTACAATGGAGCCTATTACAGCACAGCTGCTGTCCCTGGCAAAAACGAATAAAACACCCTTTTTTGGATTAATATGCCACTCTCCTCGTTATTTTAGTCTAATTAGAGTGAATGTAAAACAATTCTATCACAATCACTTTTAGACAAATTGCTGCTGAGATCCAATGATGAATTTGGTGGGGGGAAATTGAGCCTTTCATGATCCCTGTGGGAAAGCAGCAGCACTAATTACTAAATATATTATGGGGAATATGAAATTGAAAATATATAAATTACCCATTTATGAAAGGCAAAAGAGGAAAGAAAATTAATGCAATTTACACTGGGACCAATAAAAAGATAGAACAGGATGTCTCCGTTATACCACTGTCCTCCTTTGTCAACATGTAATCTAATCTATGGAGGCTGGCGTGTGCCAGAAATACATATGTAATACATAATTCATTTCAATGCGTATTATAATAATCTTTGAAAAAGATATTAAGAATTGAATAAATATATTGGTATATCAATAATGCCAGTAATAATTTCAACTATTTCAAAACCATTATTTCAGCCATTTTATTTAATACTTGATTTAATTAATTAATTGACCAATTATGTTTCATAATCAGATATCTTCCTTAATTTGTCTTCCTGTTATGAAATAGTAATTGAACATAAACTTGAAATCCTAAAGGGCTTATGAATCTTGCTTTATGTCACTAAGTGAAATGCATTACCATGTATGTATATATAATCTAACATGGCTTTTATTATTAACTTAAGATGGGTAGGCAGTGTGCTACCTAATGAATATCATATATATATATATATATATATATATATATATACACATATGTGTACATACAAATACACATTACACTTATATATATGAATTAGACATCACGATTCTCTGCCACAATTCTTTCGACCATTACAAAATGAAACAAACTGGCCGTACCAAAGCAAGGTTATTATAGTTTTGCATTTTTCATAAGTGTATTTTAATTTTGTTTTGACTTGTTTTCAAATTCTGTTTAGTTTTAATTAGTTTTTAAAGCGGGTTTGCTAGTTTAGTTTTTGAAAATGCTTAGTTTTAGTTTAGATTGGTTTAGTCTTTTTTGTATTACGGGTTATTAGTCGGGCAATTCAAAAAGGTAATTAAAGTATTGTGTAATAATAACTATACAAAAAAATCATACAATTATAGAAATACGTATTCACAATGTATGTAACAATCACACCAGGTCAAACAATGTAGCTGTGATGATGAGCACAGATATGTAATTTGATATATTACATGTATTAGATATGTAATCAGTCAACACATGACGCCGCAGTGAGTGCAGAACGAAGACAGACACCAACAGACTAAAGAAGACAGACACCAACAGACTAAAGAAGACAGATATCAACAGACTAAAGAAGACAGACACCAACAGACTAAAG
>NC_048427.1:21064556-21074536 GCF_013103735.1 Etheostoma cragini | reverse complement strand
CACGCCCTACGCCCTAGGTACCCATGCATCAACGCCCTAAGTCCCCATGCATACACGCCCTACGTCCCCATGCATCCACGCCCTACGTCCCCATGCATCCACGCCCTAGGTACCCATGCATCCACGCCCTAGGTACCCATGCATCCACGCCCTACGTCCCCATGCATCCACGCCCTACGTCCCCATGCATCCACGCCCTAGGTACCCATGCATCCACGCCCTTCAAGACACTTGCTTTTATCTGACAGTCTTCATCAAACAAGACTCTTCTTTAGACTTTTGGTACCGCCATGATGCCAGGCGGGGGGCACGGACTGTTGTTTGTTGTATTCAATTTTACACGGAATGTCGGAATTTCTGGGATCCCAGTCGGAAACTATACATGTCTATAGGAAATGTCATGGTCGAAAAGATATAACCTTATTTGCTCTATGAAAGACATTGACAAAGACGAAAACTAAGCTATGAGAGCTAATCTTTTCCTCTTATCAGAAGAGTGCAAGTGAGAGAGAGAAAGAAGCGCAAAGCATAATAACAAGCACTGTCCCATTTCTCACTATGTCTGGCCGTGGCCCCAAAACACACTTCCCGGCATCAGCAGAAATGAAATGCCTCGGATCTATAAAGGGAAATGCAGACGAGACACTACAGGACGTGGGATACGGAAAGGGGAGGGTTGATGGATTGCCATTTTTCATTTTATTGGGTCGCAGAGCTGTTAAGATAGATGGTCTAGGCATAGTACAATGAAGGTACTATCAACTAAGTAGTGTGTGAGGTAGAAGATGAGAGGATGCTGCATGTTGATAAAAGTACTTGAAAAGGCTTTTCTTATTATGACCGATCCTCTGTAATTGGAAGGCAATTAAAACAACAGTGTGAAATGTGCTACTAACAGCTACAAGCCCATTCAGGATGAGTCACTGTGTGTCACATGAAGGCTGCAGGACAGAGGTGTGAAAGTCAATTTTGGAAACTTTGAAAATGCATTAAATAGTCCAAAGTTGACTTTCAACAACAAGAATGCCGAGTCACTGACTGCCTCCTTGTGCAGGGGAGAGAGTTCTCAAAAGAAGCCGAGAAAAGCTTCTTTCGGTTTGACATGAGCTGTGTGCACGAAGCTGCATGGAGTCAGTGGAGAGACAACTGCTGCTAACACTGTTGGGATGGGATGTGTCTAGGGCTAAGTACACATTTCAATGCTTTTAGGCACCGACCGGATTGCCTCTAAAGCATCAACTATTGAAAAATCCCTTGTCATTCAATGCCTAAGGAGCAAGTTTCATCAAAGTCAGTGAGCCAATCAGCGCACAGCATGCCCCAGCCAATCACAGACATTGTAAGATTTTGGTGGTCTAACGTTACGCGTTGTAGAGAAACGCTGGAAAAACTCAACGTTACACAGAGACGGCTCACGCAGGTGGAGTTGGAACATCAATAAAACAATTTGGGCCTTAATATGTGTAATGTTGTAATTTTTTTGTTTGATAAAATTGTTATCAGTATCGGTACCGAAGACCTTTTGAACGATACCCATCTCTAGATGTTACCTTAGACCATAATTTAAGCTCTTTAGTAATCAGCTTTACTATTTTAGTTTTTTTACTGAGAAAAAGCAGCATTATTAGTGGTGACAATGACAGGCCTTTTTAAACAGTTGACACACAATCTAAAGGGTAAAGTAAGAAGCCTAAGGTAAAAATGCTGAGGATGTAGGACGGAGAAAGATTAACTTTTATTTAGATCAGCTGGTTTGAGCTGAGTTGAGATGGGGCGGGTCTGAGCTGGGGTAGTAAGGGTACCGATCATTGGTTATCATTATCAGCCCTCACTTCACCACAGCTATGTTCAGTTTGAGAAAAACATGGCTGTTATGAGATCGAATGAACTGCTTACATGTGAGCCTATTGAACTGGCCACAGAACAATGGTGAAGTTAATGAAAAATCTCTGGTACCTCCATTCTTGTAAAGACCCTAGTTAAAACAGGGTTTACTGTTCAGCAGCTACAGGACAGTAAAGATCTGCCAGCTGTGTACATGTCTGGACTGTAAATAGAAAAGCTCCAAGACAGGCCGGGCTCAGCAGATGACGATCTGCTCATCTTGTCAATCCTTCCTAAACTACACATTTTTAGACCGTGACTGGCCCAATGTGTACTTTGTGTTCCTGTCAGCCTGTCACAGTGTCAGCCCTCCCAGAGACGAACACGGCTGTCTGGCCTGTCAGCAGTTCTTGTCAGCTAACTCTAATTAAATGGTAGACGATGAATGGAAACTTTACAGAACAGATAACAGATACACTGCATTCAAGAGAAGTCTGGGGAACGAGCCAATTTGCACTGGAAACTTGTCCAATGTCCTCCTTGACAGAAAGTGATGTCTTTAGGCTCCATTTACATTACAACGATTTGGTTTAAAAAACAAATCGGATGATCCTTTGCCACGTTTACCTGACCTGCCTTGTTTGGTCAGATAGTCCCGCTGGTTTGGGGGGGGGGGGGGGGGGCTCATCCCTACTCTGGTGCGGATCAAACACGCAAACTCCACTTGAAAACGGGGGTCTCGGTTCACTTCAGGGGAGAACGCAATCCGACACAAATACACAAACTCAACCAGAAGCAGCATGTACTAGCCCGCCACTTCAACCTTACACACAATTTATGAACATTTTTAATGATTTGATAATGATAAATGATATCTTTGAGATCCAAAAGTTGTTCTGAGCACAGATCTCTGGTCGTCTGTGTGACATCATCTCTCTCTCTCTCTCTCTCTCTCCTTCACTCGCTGTCTGTCAGCTGATCATTGTTGACCTTCTTCCTGAATATAGGAAACACTAAAGCAGAAGGCGAGACGTGACACCTGTGGTGTTGCTCCGTTACTCCGTTTCACATGTTCTGTCCAATAAACAAGCAACCTTGGCCGCGTGATGTGTGTTTACAGGGTTTGGTGCAACCTGACCCCCAAAACCCAACGGGTGAAACCACCGGGGGGGTAAGCCTCTCTTCAGAACGCCGGGCTCCTATGGCGCCATTTTGATGCTAACAAGCCATCCCCTGCATATATATTCATATATACTGTATGAATATAATAAAGTTATGAGCCCCACTGTACATTTACGTAGCAGCTTTAGTGACTTGTTGCATCTAATCTCATGTTTTTCTCGCTTCTTGTCATTTTTTTATTCATCCAGTCTTTCCCTTCTTTGTTTTTCCTTCCTATCTTACTTTTTCATTTTTATTTCCTTCCTTTTGTTCTCTCTTTACTTTCCTCTATACTTTTATTTCCACCTTCCTTCCTTCCTTTTTGCCTTGATATATTTCCTTATGTCTTTCTTAATTTCTGTAAACATCTGAACATAATCACCTTTCTTTGCACCATTTTCACACGTACTTCATTTCTTTCTTTAACTAAGTTTATTTCTTCCCTTTTTCCTTTCAAGCAATGCAGAATGTCTCAGAGCCTTTCTGCAATATCTTCAATCATGTTTTTATGTTTGGATTGTAATCTGTATCTGTATAAGTGATCTGGGAGAGGTTACCCCAGAACACCCCCCCCCCGATCATAGGTTGGCCTTTGGGTTGCATGGCCAGTTATGATTAGGCCAAATGTTGGTGCCATCTAACTAACTAGACAGCTAAAATTAACACACACTGGCCCATACTTAGGAAAGCTCACTGTGTGCTGAATTCTGGGAAAGAGACTTCAGATCCAGTATTAGGGGACCACTAAGGTCTATATAAAAGAGACTTCAGATCCAGTATTAGGGGACCACTAAGGTCTATATAAAGAGACTTCAGATACAGTATTAGGGACCACTAAGGTCTATATAAAAGAGACTTCAGATACAGTATTAGGGACCACTAAGGTCTATATAAAAGAGACTTCAGATACAGTATTAGGGACCACTAAGGTCTATATAAAGAGACTTCAGATACAGTATTAGGGGACCACTAAGGTCTATATAAAAGAGACTTCAGATACAGTATTAGGGACCACTAAAGTCTATATAAAGAGACTTCAGATACAGTATTAGGGACCACTAAGGTTTATATAAAAGCATCCAAAGAGCACCATGTCATGGGACATTTAAAGGATTTTACAGAGCCAGCCAAACCAAATTGATAGTACTTGTACTACTGAGACAAACCCAGAACCACTTGAGACCCCCATCCATTCGTCTCCCCGTTCCAAACAATGCAGAGTTTTGCTGTAGTGTCATTTTGAAACGAGAAAGATCCACTAAATCCGTATGACGGATGAAGTTGGCCACAGCCTCTCACTGACCTGAATCCTATTCAGCACAGCAGCAGCCTATTTCATCCTCATACCCGGGAGTCTGGCTGCCAGCCCCCGCCAACCTCCCATGAAGCCAAAAGAGACAGACTCGGTAAATAAACAGTTCATTTTCATACAATATTCAAACTCTTCCATTAATATTCATTGAAGGGCAAAAGCAATCCTAAAGCCCAACCATGCAAAAAGAGAGGGGGGGGCTGTTTAGTGACAGGGAGCGGGACAGGTACAGGACAGGCACAGATATAGAGGGGGGTGGGGGGAAAAGAAGAATGACGGATTGGAAAAGAGAGAGAAAACAGAGAGTGGTGACGTGGCTCCAGAAATTAAACTTGACCTTGCCAACAGCTGTGCTCACTGACTTATGAGACAATTATCTCTCCTATTGGTGTCTGTCTTTAATAGCGGCAGCTGTGTGTGTGTGTGTGTGTGTGTGTGTGTGTGTGTGTGTGTGTGTGTGTGTGTGTGTGTGTGTGTGTGTGTGTGTGTGTGTGGGCCACAAAGTGAAAGATCTGGGCCCTGAAGACTGAATCTAACCTAACCAGTTAGCTTGCTATCTATCTAAAGTGCAGTGGGTGCTAGGCTGCCCCGGTGAGACCACCAGCCTCTCATCACCACCTCATGAAATCACCGCCATGCTTAATGTCTAAAAAATGAGAGTCAGAGCTGAGATGGCAGTTACTGATGGTCTGCTAAGACGTTTGTGAGGTAGTTATGAGAGAACATCGACTGTATGGAAAAATCAATGAGCAAATTGAATTTTAGCTCTAGCTCAGGCTATCGATGGCTAACTCCCTGACTGGCTTTCACTTGATACAGTTCTCCTGTTTTAGCTGTCTGGTTGGCAGTTTCTCTCCAACAGACAGTACATCACTCAATTCTTTAAGATGGACTTTACAAGCAGGTTGGCCTCTCAGGGACGGTTTCTAACTGGTTTGTGTCACATCTTACTGCCAGAAACGTGTTACCATGGAGGAACTCTTATCAAAATGCTGTAACGCTGATTGTGGTGTTCTTCAAGGCTTGATTTTAGGTCAAAATTTTTTTTAATATTTACATGTTGCCACTTAAGAAACGTCCTGAGGAGAAAGGCAACCAGTTCCATAGCTGATGATACACAGCTTTACGTTGATGACTCTGACCTAATTACTGCCCTTTAATTTAGATATCAAGTCGTGGATGGCAGAGAACGTTTTCCTGCTCAACCAGGAGGACCAAACGGAAGTCTTAGCTGTCTGGATGGCGGTTTATCCTCAACAGAGTGCAGTGCGATGTGGATTTGGGCTGATATGTTATTAAGGTAATACAAAGGTCCGAAGTCCAATCCTGATATTAACTAATTTTCTAACCGATGGGTTCTGGCTTTCAAGCACAGGATCGGTGAAACGATGAAAGCTGTCCTGCAAAATCTCCTGCAGTTGCCAAGATAAAAACCTTTGGGAGATGTTTTTGGTTTAGGTGTTACACGTCCTAGAAACAGCTGCTGTCCTTTTGTTTTCACTGCAGAAAACAACTGGGGCGGCAAAGTGAAGGCATCAGCCATTGATTTTTTTATTAGTTCAGATTTGAAGTCCCATTATTACCTCTCAACAACACACAGACTCCTACCTCCACAACATTATTCTCCTGAGATGTTACCTGCAGTGGACTGTAGTCCACAGAAACAGAGAATCTGTTGGTCTCAGTTCCTCAGATAACAAGACACAAGCATCACAGTCAGGATTGATTGGGACTGTATTACATTAGCGTTAAACGGCTTGTATCCATTTCTGTGCAGCATTGATTGCTGTAAAGAACAAAGATGGTGTTGTCTGGTATAATGTTGTAGTTATTTTGTGGTATGTTTCCACAGTGAACTGCAATAGAATCATGAATTCACATTCTACAGATCTGATGTTTGTCCATATTGGATTAAAAAGTAAAACTTAGGCACATTTTTAGCCCATACAGTAGTGACTGTTACCGACACATCCAGGGCGTCTCTGCCCTGTATCATAACCAGATTATACCATATTTCACATAAGGCTGCCGCAAACTGACTAACAGTTAAAGCCACTGTGTGTAGGATTGAAATGTCTGACACCATTGATAGTATCAAAAATACACTGTGGCACGAAGCAATGCACATCCCTCATGGGGAAGTCTCATTTTTATCTTCAAACCAATTATTCTGATGGTATTTTGTAAGGTTATATATTATTATGCTTCACACGTTAATCTCAACAGCAAGCCAATCATTTTTTCATCAAAATGGCATCTTTAAAGTGTGTGTTTTGGCAAAC
This sequence comes from Etheostoma cragini, assembly GCF_013103735.1. Classification (NCBI taxonomy): domain Eukaryota; kingdom Metazoa; phylum Chordata; class Actinopteri; order Perciformes; family Percidae; genus Etheostoma; species Etheostoma cragini. The sequence continues at coordinate 21,067,957 of NC_048427.1, read as the reverse complement.
AAGTCAACTCAAAGCAGTGTTCGTACACCTTTACCAAGCTAATTCAAGCGCTTGTTAAGGACTTTCGTTGTTAACAACTGACCATACACTGTCCAACCATGTAGGTTTTGACCTAATCTTGTTTCCAACTGAAGTTCTGATTTTACTTCTTCCGATATACGCTGTGCAGAAAGTATTATTTTTTACACATTTTGAATATTACATGGCGTTTGTTTGGGGTTGTGTTTGCCTTGACTGACAGCTCTCTTAGAGAGGGCTCCAAAACAACCACTGACAAGACGGCGGCAGTGGGAAACTGAAATCCAGACTTCAACGTGTCTCCACAGAGAACCGAGTGATGCTCCAGACACCATCTTTGTTTTTCTACATATTCCCAAGTCTCACTGACAATATATTTTCAGGTCAACAACAGAGGAAGGCAGGCATGAACACAGACTGACAATCATTATTTAAATGTTAAAGAGTGTGCACATCGTAGCATTAACATCACAATAACAAAAACTCTTCCTCCTGAGCCCAAACTGCGTCACTGACGTCAGATGAGACAAACAAACACCACGAATAGGTAAAGACGGATCAACAGAGAAGTCACACTGGATCTTTCTCCAAACACACTCTGTTAGACCACTTCCTCCACTCTGTCCCACTACCCACCTCCAAAACTTTTACGCTACTTTTGCCTCCAATGAGTGCCAGAAAATGCACATTTGGTTGTTTAAGTTCAGTAAACGAGAGATGAAGCAGAGAGAGGGAAGCACTCATCAATAATTGAGTGGGCGTATGGAAGGTGAGCTGTCTCTGACCTCGGATCCTATTGAGCTAAAAGCCATAAAACACTTAGTACCTGCGCCGGGGACGAGACCGTGTCCTTACCACAGTGTGTAAGAGCTCGGCTCCAGTCCGCTAAGTCTAAGCACACATACAGAGAGCCCAGAATAGCTACCAACAGAGTCTACTGCAGGGCCCTCCCCGTTATTCAGCCATTATTCATCACATAACAGGGACACGGTGCACCTTTAAACCCACTTGTTTTTACATCCCAGTGAGAACCCTGTGGCTGGGTTGGTTCAGTGGTAGAGCAGGTGCACGAGTACTTTGAGGTTTATTCCTCGATGCAGAGGTCCAGGGTTTTGAACCTGACGATTTCCTGATTGTCTTCCCCCCCTTTCTCCCCTTACTGTCCTGTCAGAAATTAAAGGTGGAAAGGCCCAAAAAATAAGCTTAAAAATAAAAAAGTTAGACACCTAAGGGCTATCTTTGATTCTGATCTTAGCTTCGAGCCACATGTCATTAATATAAAACAAAAACAGCCTTTTATGTTTTAAGAACATTGCCTGTTTGTCCATTTCTCTCTCGAGCAAACACAGAGACATCAATGTGTGCTAATGTCCCCTGTAGCATGACTACTGGAATGCATTACTTTCTGGTCTTCCTAAGCAAAACTATTGCTTAGTTACAATTATTAAAAAACTGATGAGGACATAACGTCCATTTTAAGGATCCTTAATGTGGCCAGGACAAACATGCGTACACACTGCTGGGGTTCCAATCTTGGAATGCACCGACGCTCCAAACACTGAACAGGACCTTTGTCTTTTCATTTTGCCAACATTGCATGAAGTGAATGCAAACTTGTTCTCAAATATCATTTACATTTCAGTAAATATCCACAAAGTAAAGCTGTGCTGCATTAGCTACTAACACATTCTGTTGATAATGTTACCACGGATGGTCAGACAACACCTGGACTCCTTTGTGATGATGTGATATCAGTTTAGTAGTGCACATGTGGTAGGGCTACTCCGGTCATTCTCCCTATTCTTCCCTGCTCGTGTATACGGGGAGAACTTGCATAACCTGGTTATTCACTAACTAGGTAAGGTAAGGTAAGGTAAGACCATACCCCGGTTCCTGCTCTGCATGTAAACACACTTGGGTAAAAACTCTCAATATAGCTCAACTTAAACCATTTCGTTAACTCAATATGCACCACATACACTAAACATCTGACATCATCAGCTTTTTTTCCAGATTGAAGAATTGAGCAAACACAGTTCCTCCGCTGTGTTTTCTGTTGCAGATTGTGTATTATTCCAGAAGAACTGGTGACATGGCAACACAAAAAAAGAAAATCAGCTACTGTCACAGAAAGAGAAGGAAGACAGAGTATAGCCTGGATAAACAGCAGCTCTCTGTATCTACCGCCCACTTACTGTAGAACACACTCTCCCTTCCTCCCCCCCTCCCTCCCTCACACACCCACTTCCTGATGCAGGACACACATCTGCACAGGATTATCAGATTAGCAGCTGGAGATTGTGTGTGACGGAGAGTGAATTGGGGCACTTGGATGGTGCTGTTGGTGGCCATGAAACCCCACTGTCCACCTGCAGTACGATGCTTCCATTCTGCCTGTCCCCACTGTCTCTGCCAGTCCCCGTCACTCTCCCCCCCCCCCCAACCCACACACACACACCCACACACATACACACACAGTAAATAACAGCTGGCGTAGAGGTCATCTCACGCCAGCTGGTTGATAGACTTCAGATTCCTGAGCTACGGCTGCTTGGGGACCGACGAGGTGGTCACTTTCAATCACACACACACACACACACACACACACACACACAAGACATTGTTAGTAATATATAGTTGTGAGGACTTCTTATTGACGTCACTAAATCTTCAATCCTAAAAGCTCACCACAAACATCGTCTCAAGTGGTAAATCAACGCATTCCCAAGAACGGGTTTGTATGATTTCGTACGAAACCTTATGAACAACAATTTGTACGATATCCTACAAAATAGTGACAACCGCCCGCTGGTCACGTGACAACCTGTCACATGACAGTTAACTTTAGCGGCTGTTGCAGTTGAGTTTAGCCGACAAAAAGGTGAATGTGAGCCAGGTCCAGGGCAACGGGGGTTTTCTGCACTCTACCTCCACCTGTTCTTCCGAGAAGGAATCCATATGCATAAATACCGGGGGGGGGGGGGGGGGGGGGGGGGGGGGGGGGCGGCTGCAGATAAGGGTGTAAGATAATTTTATAATTATAATATAACCGCTGGGTGAACCTATGAACCTAAATCAGACATGTGATGTTAAAGATTAGTGTTGTTACCCAGTTAGAGAAAAACAGACAGAAGATCCTTTTACAGTACACCAAAACGCCAAGTAAGTCCAATACGTCCTCATATCATCATTATCATTATCAGAATGGGTGATTATGGAAACATTAACGTCACTATGTCATGGACAGAAAAAACTAAGGACCTGGGAGACCAGGGACAGCCAGTTGTAGAGTCTCAGGTAAGGAACAGGGAGACCAGGGACAGTCAGGTGTAGGGTCTCGGTTAAGGAACAGGGAGACCAGGGACAGTCAGGTGTAGAGTCTC
>NC_048427.1:21064103-21064456 GCF_013103735.1 Etheostoma cragini | reverse complement strand
GGGACAGTCAGGTGTAGAGTCTCAGGTAAGGACCAGGGAGACCAGGGACAGTCAGGTGTAGAGTCTCAGGTAAGGAACTAAAGCATTGTATTTATTTCAAATAGGGACACATTTTAAAAATAACTCATGTTTTAAAGCATTTTTGTGGCTTGATTGTAAATGTATTAATAAATAAATGGTTTAAAAGAAGAATATTTTTGCCAGTTTGGTCACCATTGAACAGAAGGATAAGGGTCCAGTGTCCATGCTCCACTACTGATAGTAGTAAGTATTTCCTCTGAGTATACATGTTCTCTACAAGTATAATTTGTGTTCCCTTCAAAAATTACTCTTTAGAAATTGTATATTTATTG
>NC_048427.1:21054934-21063965 GCF_013103735.1 Etheostoma cragini | reverse complement strand
CCCCCCCCCCCCCCCCCCCATCTCTAATCTTTCTGTATTAAAGATGTCAACTTCTTTCTTAATTGAGAAAACATAATCTCGCCAGTGAAAGGCTGTTCCAGTACATTTTCTCAAAATTATTATTGATGAACTACTTTAATTCATAACCAACCTTGCCTCTGGACTAACACACTCCACTCCCCCCCTTTTCCTCTTGTTTACTTATTTGCTTATTTACTCTTATTTTTATTTAATCAAAAAGAAATGAATAATTGATTTCTTCATTGTTTATTTACCCTTTACTTTAGCAGAGTGTACATTCATTGTTAACTCGCAACTACACTACGTACTGTACATATTACATTGTATTGTCTTATTTAAAACATTTGACATTTTACATAAGTTGGTTCTGTTATCTTTTAATGCATTTATGTTAAAAAACTAAACAATCAGCAGGGTAACATCTGTAACGGTCTTTAATGTGCTCATCTTTTGACCCCAATAAAAAAATAAAAGAAGAGGTTGAAGGTCAGGAGAATATGACCATAACTAAAGTCAGGCCTGTGAACAATGGGCCAATGCTGTAGAGGAGCCAAAACCTCTGGAGGTGAAGCATGGGACTCACATCAGCCGTGCATGTAAATTTAGCATGCACATGGGTACTTGGGGGTACAGCGGTTGCCTGCCAATCGGAGGGCTGGTGGTTCGATCCCTAGCCCTGCAGTCCCACGTCGAAGTGTGCTTGGACAAGACCCTCTCCAACGGAGTGTAAATGTGTGTGAGTGTGTATCTGTCGAGCAGGTAACAGCAGCCTTGGCCACAGCGTATGAATGGTGAATGGTTCCTGGACTATGGAACAGAGCTTTGAGTAGTCGCTGCATAAACACAGTCCATTTCCATTTCCATTACAGACTTAATGTCAAGCACTGTTAACTTAGAAACCTCTCTTTACAAGCAGCAGCCGCCTGCTTGTGTCAGCAGAGGCAGGGCTGGAGGAAAGCCCTGCATGCATAAAACATAACACACAATGAAAACACATAGAACATCACAGGATCATAAATATCTAGATATTCCACAAAGGTTTGAGAGGTCAACTAATTCAGGGATACATTGATGAAACGTCTCCAGCCAGGTGCGCCTGCCTCATGTCGCAGTGCTGGACGGTATGACTGGACATTCATCTCACGGTGTTCTGTTCAAGGTTCTGGCGGTTCCACGGCATGTCACCGTGTTCTCTTTCTTTTGCTTGACTGGGTCTTTGTAAAGGTTTGGAATGGCTGATTTTAGTAGTGTCGGAATATAAAAAGGAAACGTTTCAATGTCATCATGTTTACTAAAAGCTTTGATTACTTTAGGGCTTGGTTGGCTCCGCAACATTACATAATAACGTTGAAGTGAGAATAAACATTATTCAATAATGTTATTTGAAGGCGAATGAACATTAAACAATAATTTCTTTGCTGTAGTAGGGGTAATGATAATGATAATTCATCATGAAAGCATCATTTCCTATCCTGGGCTGAGACACATTCACACTGTTTGATAAAGTTCCTATACTTTAACGTATCATTTTATCTACAATAATTTAGCTATCCTCAATTTAGATCGTCTTGTAAATCTCATCTGTGCTTTTTCCTGCATCCACCGTCTGTGATTGTGTGTGTGATTGTGTGTGTGTGTGTGTGTGCGCGTCAATCGCGGGGGGAACAGAGCAGCCAACACCCGCCAATTGCAAAGAAAAAAAAAAAAAAAACTCATTTGGAGGGTGTTCGGGTGTTAATTTCAGGCCCATGTTCTGAACGTTGTGTAATCAGATACACCAGTATGGCGGTATATTAAAAATTCATATTGAAAATATACACGTTTTGCGGCGTGAACCGGTATACCACCCAGCACTACCCTGTTGTTTAAACAGCTGTTTTTTAAAAAACATCTGGTATGACCAACTCACAATGGGTTCAGGCATATTTAAATGTTTCACCCGGTTCAGTGCGGAGATAGAAATAAGAGGAATAAGCCAAAATTAGCATCTGTGTTCCTTCCAGTGTAATAATAATTTTACGTTATTTTGATACTATTTAATTCCTAACATCAGCTATCAGGTTCCCAAACATATGCAAGCTAATGCTAGGTTAGTATCAGAGCTATCATCGTTATTCTGTTTATTGTACGAGATTAATGGAGGCGATGTTTACAGCGTAGGAGAGAAGCAACGGTGGTTTGTGTGTTTAATTTAACTTTAATACAAAGTCAATGAAACCGTATGACCTCTTAGTATCTCCATGGTTCCACTCAGCTGTTTAGCTGTGGCTGGTCGGCGTTACGACATGACGTGAGTTGTCTGCCCGGGAAATCACGACACAGATACGTTTATGTTACAACGTAGAGAATCCTTTTTTTCATTGACGCGAGGAAAAGCATCCTAGACGTCGTTCTAGCTTTATGTACAATCATTCTATATTTAGCCAATGTTTAAATATATATTCTGAATGATTGTGATTGGCAGATTCTATTCTTACGAGAATACTTCCATTAGTTGGAAGTAATTACACATGAAGGAAGACATATTTGTGAAAGAAAAGAGGTTTTTGCTGAGAATCAAAATATCAAAATATTACACAATGAAGCTTTAATGATGGGAAATTGGATAATGAGAATGCAATAGTTAACAGTCTACCAGCTCAACATGCATACATGCTCTTTCAATACTTTCAAAAGTTGAAACTTGAAAAAGTTCCAAAAAAAGGATTTTTCAAAAACCCACTATAGAAACAAGCAGACTGCGCCGGTTATGTCAACATGTCAGACACACATTTAATCACCACATCATATTTGATGCTGTTCGTCTCATTTTCAGACTGACGCTACAGGTTATGAACATGAATTATGCGAACGCTCTATATCTGGGTAAAGAAAGCTTCAGCTGAGCGCTGGAAGCAGAACCCAGGTAGATTCAAAGCTTTTATTACATAAGCATACTCCAGACCTGATTCAGTGTTAATAACTTATTCATCTCCACTGTTGTAGAAATGGAGGCCAACCAATAAAGGAATTTTTAAGGCCATTACCAATACAAATATTTGGGTATTTAAAAATTCAATATTCCAATATGTATTTAAAAAAAAACAATCCAGAAACGCAAACAAACAGATTTCCCTGACATTAGTCATTTGTAGTTATTTATAAGTTCTCACTAAAATATATGATCATTTGTTTTGTCACAACAGAAATTACAAACTTGTACAAATACAAACTTAAAATATTAAAGTCCTTTTAAAAAAAACTAGAAGAAATCATCAGTCAGCTGTACACTATCATACTATATCATAATATCCCTGTGTGTACTGTATGTGATATGACACCACGTTGTGCTATTTCATTTTGAGATTATTTTCCATTGAAGGGCATATAAATGCCATATCCATGGTTTTAGAAGGGGGTCTCCTTACTGCAGCACACCCACGCCGACACTGACCAGACGGCCACGCACAAGTGACTGGCCACGGATTCAAGCAGGAGCAGTGCAGGCGCCATGTGCTACTGGGGTTTGCGACATGAGACACATCCACTCAGGGCAGAGGGGGGAGTGATCACGGCGGCCTTAGTAACACGCATATTCGCCCAGTGGCATATGGCCGGCTGGTGGAGACACGTGTTGTTGTCACGAACACACCCCGGCCCCTACCCTTGGTTTCATCATCCCAACTCCATTCCTGAGCTTTCCCTGAGGACACTTTTTTCTCTCGGAAGGTAACGTGGGATTATCTGCAGCGGTCGGTCACAGAATGAGTCTTAGCGGGGGAAGCAGAGGCGCCAACGTCCCCGACAACACTCAGGTGTTGGGATTACTTTGAGGACAACACTTGGCTTGCACGGCTTATTTTGAAAGACTTCATTACGTCCACTGCAATCTCAATGCAGAAGAACTCAGAATTGAATGTCATAAATCGTTCAACACTCGAGTCAAAGCATGTCCTGCAAGCTGTTATTTTGGACCTTAGTATAATTGGTTAGCATATTTCTTTGTTACAGTTACTATTGCATTTACTTTCAGAAGACAAAAAAGTGACTGACATTTCAGAAGCCAGGACATTTACATACTTTATATTCATATTTTGTTAAACACGGTATACGCAGCCCATTAAAACTCAAATGAAAGCCTGATAAACGGACGAAGCACATCTAATCGTCCCTCACTGAGAAATTCTGTGTCTGACTTTGCAATCCCAAAAAAATTTGATTTTTGGACAAGCTGATTTGGTCTTAGAGGCGCATTAGTAAAACAAAGGAGAAAAAAAAAAAGAGACTGCCTTTTTAAACCAATCTGTCACAGTGTGGGGCGTAGAAGGGTTTCTGCTGAGGAGTTAAAAAGAAGGGATTTCTATGTCTGAACAGATGGAGAACAGCAGACAAAACTGTTTACCTGGCACATAATGTCAAATCCTGTTTGGAACCGACGTTATTTTTAACACTTCTGGGTACAGGAAGCATCCACACACTGCGGGGGGGAAAGGTATAATACAGAAAATGTAAAAGAAAAGAAAATCCTCTGAACATGTGCTCACAGCGCTACCACAACAAGATATTCCTGACCTGGCCTTTTGCCAGACAAGAAATAAACTGTGTGAAAGCACACACACAACAAGTCTTTATAGATCTCGCCACAACTGGAGTCCCCCAAAAATCAATCCTGTTTTCCACTGGAATATCTCACATAGCCAGACTCTTCAATGTATTTGCTTGGTTTGGGCTTTTTTCTGATCTTTGATTTGGTCATTAGAGCCAAATAGAGCCTGGTCCGCTTGGTCACGATTCTCCAAATCCTCGATTCGATCACATCTTCGATTCTAAGTACGATTCGATTCTCAATTTGTACTTCTTCTTTTTGAAGCACAGGTTTCTTGTATGTAATAGAATGTCTGACCTTTGTTTGCAATGAAACAAACTACTTTGTCAAATTTTAAACATAATGTAAGACTATGTTCCACAAGAACCAACCTGAAGTACGGAGGCTCTATTCATCCAAAAATCTGAAACTAAGGCTAAATCACTGCCAAATTACCACATGTTTAGTTCCTTATTCTTTGAACGGGCCATACACATTTACTTTAAATCATGCAGACTTGGCCTCCCAACTGCATTCCAGATCATATCATATGGTTACTCATGACATGTATGAACAATCTATTTTAATTTTGCCATACTATGTAAGCTGTTGTTACTGTGTAACCCTCAATAGCGTTACCAACCATTTCCAGGAAAACCAAAGAGAGTTGTAGAAGTTGTTCTAGAAGAAAAAAAGTAGAATAATCTCTCTGAAATGTATTGGAGTAGACGTAGAAAGTGGCATGAAATAAAAGACTCAAGTAAAGTACAAGTACCTGAACATTTGGACTGTACAGTCCAGGAGTACTGCTATTCATCTTGGGACTTGAAAACACAGCACAATGTTCCTGGTTGGCAGACTCAATATATAATATATGATATGGGTGTAAGCAACTGATGCAGGCTGGTATCTACATGCCATAATCCTCTGGACCTCGCTGACAACCGGGAGGCCTTCATTTTTACATAAGACATTTTTTTTTCTCCATTTTTGATGCCATTTCTGACATTCCTGTTGCTTTTTTCTGATTACCGGCCCTCGATGTGATTTCCTTTTCCAGTGTGACTCTTAGAGAGGTTTACCATGGCCCAGGGGTTAAGATTAGGGAAAGTTTAAGATGTATTTTGTGTGAGTGTTGGCCTAAGGGTTGGAGAAGAAGTGAGCTCTGGATCCCTGGACCGGCAGGAGAAACCTGGGTGGTTGCCCTTCAATCATTACCACCCCTGACGTGCCTTTGAGCGAGGCCCTTCACCCCAGGCAGCAGATCACTGCAGCTTCCACACTAAGAAATCCAACCGTAAAATAAGAGGAAAACTTCTGGCAGCTCATTACTCGGACATTGACCAAGTAATTAAGAACCAGAATGGCGTGTGAATCCACAGTTACGACACAGAACCGGTTCTGTTTGGCCTGTCCAAAGTTCTCTCACACAAAGCTGTTCAGTTACTAAACTTCTGAAAATGAAAACAAATGTCAAAAAGTGGCCAACGTCGGGAAAATACACAAAAATGCTGAAAAATCTTCAAAAAGAAGTGTCAAAAACTTTCAAAAATCTGAAGAAAAACCTTGAAAAATGTCTTAAAAAGCAAAAGTTGTAAGAGCATAAATTAAGCAATCCAAAATGTAATAAAAGAAGAAAAATCCAAGTGTGAATCTCGTTCTTTGGACACTTGGTTGAAATATACACATCATAGTCTTAATACCCATGTATGTCTGAGAGTGAGGGTGGGAAGGGGTAACTGTGTGGATCTGGGCGTTGCTGAATAAGAGAGCATTGCCGTGAGTGTAGCCCCCCCCACATCAATAAAGATGAAACGGGTGGCGCGTAATGCGTAAACACAGTGGATTACGCACCAGTTATCTAAATTGGCAGATTGATGTCTCTTGCAAGCAGGGATGTAAAAAAAAAAGAGACATATGTGTTTTGGGAGAGTCTCTATTCGGTGTGATTCATTCAACACTAATGATCTGGTGCGGCAGTGTGTGAAAGCAGGATTAATCCACTAATGTCTGCCCTGATTTATCTGTAAAAAAAAAAAAAAAAGTCTGTGCACAATACAGTGGAAAGAGGTGACATTGTGATTTCGTCACATGTTTCCATCATAAGTAGAATGCCTTTTAGATGAACAGGAGCACGGTGTATTGCACAAGGCAGGGCATGTGTCCGCTGAGACAGTAAAGTGAGGGAATGCATCGCCCCCATTGATGAGGCATGATGGCTCGGACGCACGTGCCTGCGCAGCGCACACAGAGCCGGGATAAACAGCACCGACCCATGGCCGCTCAGCACGGCTCAGAGTGCCCAACCGCGCGGCCGCTCACCGGGGCGCGCAACTGCGTTATTCGGTAACAACTCGGACTTGGTAGCGGAGCGCTCAGAGACTTCACAATGGCAGACAGGACGGGGGAGAGGACACTAGAGCCGAAACGCAACATAAACGATAAAAAAGGAATCCATCATGTTCATTGTGGTCTGCGTTAAAAACATTCAAATGAAATAAAAGCCCACCCATGTCATGCGTGCGTCAGAAGCCTGCGCATCCAGTCCTGAAGGCTACCGTCTTGACTGACACACACACACACACACACACACACACAGGATCCATAACTAAGGGATAATACGAGATTTCATGCCATGCAAATTTTACATTTTTTCTCTCCACTTGCCACACTGCATCCTGACAAGCATTATCTCAGTTCTCTTACTATTTACACCATAGCCCGCCCTTAGTATCACTCATCTTCCAGAATTAAAGAGGGGAGAGGGGGACGGGGGAGGGGGGAGTACAAGATAATCAATTCGTCAATTGGATGCACCTGCCCAAAAAGACACCCATGACGCCCATAACTTACCTGATACGCAGACAATGAAATTGGCTTGAAGAATGATCAATATTTCCCAAATTATATCCATCCTCTGTCTTCATTCCACGTACATTACGCACGGATTAGAAAGAGAAATTAAAGAAGAAACCGGAGCTCCGTCAGTTGCAGATGTCCTGCTCCCTCACACTGGATCCCGCTGTACACCTTCCACCAGGTAGTTCCCACACCAGAGACATAGCAGGTTGATCCAAGCCAATGGAGAAAGGAAAAAAGGCTGCGCGTTCCCACCACTACAGGTAACAATTCCACAGATGACGGGAGAAAAACTGAGAAAAAGAAAAGGATGAACTCCAGACAAAAAAAGAGCCGAGCGGAACGCCGATCTGCCCCCCCCTCCCGTCAGTTCACTGTGTTATTCCAGTGCGCCCCAGATCGGACTCGTCCATCCGTCCATCCACCCGGCGCTGCTTCACACAGTGGCCGTCCACGCGCTCGTGTCAGGGAAATAATCTCTGTATTGGAAAGAGAGAGAGAGAGAGAGGAAACACAGAGCTCGGATTAATGAGCAGGGGGCAGCCGCCGTGGGATCAGACTAACACCTGGAGCCGCCTCACAACTCTGAAACTCGCATCGCCAGCCAGGTGGTGACACTCCGATCTAGTCAGTGCAAGGGACTGGCATCAAGTTGCACGGAACAATACACACGACTTCCTGTGTAGACTGTCAGAGTAAAAGCTCTGGTGTGTTGGTCATGTGATCTATTACCCTGGCAGATGATGGCAAATGATAAAAAAGAGAGTGAAAGTAAAAGGTGCAAAGAAAAAACATTACAGAAAGGAAAAACAACACCATAGGCTACTCTAGGGGATACTTTGAGGCAGGGGTGTCAAACATGTGGCCCATGGGACAGAACGGCCGCCATAAGGTCCAACCAGGCCCACTGGATGGCTTTGCTAAGTGTTAAAAACGGCACAGAATTCTTTATTTCAATTCCAAATAAATTCCACTTTAATCTCGGAGAAAAGCCTTTAATCTTAGAGTTTCCTCTCGGAATATTAAGCCTCTTTCCCCGGTCCGTAAGATCATTTTTTCATACGAAGGCCTTAGAATGCTGGTCTGGCCCACTTGGGATCAAATTCCGGGTTTGTGGCCCAAAGGGACTCAGGTTCTACGATTGGTGACAGAAGGATCTACGTTCTGTGTTAAGTATATTGTTTGAATCAAAGACTTCTTTTTCATTTATCTCTAGTTTAGAGGTTTTAGTTTCCCTTAATACTTCAGTCCTCAGGACTAGAGACCAACTGATAAAGGATGTTTAAGGTTAATACCAATACAAATATTTGGTTATTTAAAAATCAGATATTACGATATATTGGCCAATATATTTAAAAAATAATAATACAGAAACGTGTTACAAAACCAATTTACCAGAGTTACTTATGAGTTCACATTGAATTAATAAGAATTTGTTTTATTGTCACAACAGAACAGAGTCAAAATATATATGAAGTTCTGATAAATAAAATGTATAAAAATGCAAACTTAAGACATGAACTTTAAAATCCTTTGGACCAAAACACAATAGGGACGTTGTAGAGCATCCTCTGGTGGACAGACTAT
>NC_048427.1:21054466-21054726 GCF_013103735.1 Etheostoma cragini | reverse complement strand
TTTTTACATTATTATTATTTTTGTTATTGGCCATTATAAATGCCGATAGTGATAGTTAAGGAAATGAATAATATCGGTCGGGCTCTAATGTGAACGATAATTCATAATAATTGGATAATACATTTTGGCATACTGGGTTACTCATGGATGCATGACGTGGTTACATTTATCGACATTATTTACATACCTTATTTCTTTATTTATGTGTTTATCTTTGGAGTGTCTTGTACCCCCCCCCCCCTCCCATTTTGATGCTGGGA
>NC_048427.1:21053885-21054182 GCF_013103735.1 Etheostoma cragini | reverse complement strand
AGGGCAGGGCACACGGATCCCGCACCGTTCCAAGCGCTCCGTGCAGACAGACTGAATGTGGGAAAGTGTGTTAAGGAGAGGAAAACACTTACAGCGGCTGGAGACCTGCACCCTGCACCCTGCACCCTGGACGCACCAGGGAATATCTGGACCCAAAGTAGTGCTAGACAGAAGTTCACGAGATCAATCCAACTTGGTAAAAGAAGACAGGGCTGCCGTGCCAAATGTCTTCAAATGAATAAAACGTTGATAATACAGGACAGGGATTTAAAGTGATATGGGATGGTGCACCCCCCC
>NC_048427.1:21050805-21053785 GCF_013103735.1 Etheostoma cragini | reverse complement strand
TATTCATATAAATACACCCAAAACAGGCTTTTAGGGATATTGTCTTCACATGTAGTGATTGTGATGTCATAATGCACCAACAAAGTAATCTTTGTTTTCTGTCTTTAAAAAACTACTAACTGATTAAAGGTCAGCTCAGCTGCCGGTCACAGAAGCTGTGATCTCTCCTGGAGCTGCGACAGAGTAGTCCAGCTCAGAGATGGCGGTCCCACTGATACTCTGTACAACTAAAGCTGATGCGGCTGAAAAGTCAGTCCTGCTCCCAGAGTTGGTGATATGGGCCCCCATATTTCCCTGCATGCCACGCCTATAAGTGTTTTTCTACTGGACACACATGTCGTCCTGGTTTGGGTTGGGCTGGCTAAAGCTACAACGTGTCCAACACTCTCCCCCAGTCTGAACCTTGGAGGGGTGGTACCTCCCCTGGGGGAGGTCTTTAAGGAGCATAGCACCAGGAGGACTGTCACACTTAATGGCCTGATGGACCCACAATGACTGAAGCCACCGTCGATTGAAACATTCAAAATCGATTATTTAAAGGTGCCCTGCTACATGTATCTCATCACTTTGTGGTAATGTCTGAAGTCCGATCATGGACTCTGTAACCTGGTTACCATGGCTACCTTGTTTCCAGCCATTCTAGCGTGGTATAGAAAGCCTGCAGGAAGACTCAGATCCATGTGGGTCAGTTCTTGTTAATATTCAAACAGCTAAGCTGCTGGATTCTGATTGGCTAACAGCTAGCCAATGAGAGCCTGGCTATCAGCATCCTTGACCCAGCTCATGAATAGTAATGAGACAACGTGACATCAGACTGACCAGCTGTTGTGGTGGGTCTGATTTCTCCTCTTATTTCTTTTCAGGGGCTAGAGCTGACAGAGGAGGTAGCCACAAGCTGGAGAGAAATGGATTCTGCGTGAGAAGATGCCATCCCTGTTCCCTCACCTGTTATTTTCTTTGGCAACGACTTCTGAAAACCCAGAATTGTTGTCAGATGGTGTTGGAGGCTATAAGGACTTAATGCTAGGATTTCCCTCCATTTCTCTCTTCCCGCTCATGGCCCCTGTGATGTTCCAGGTATCAAAGGCTGGGCAGGAGGTAGAGAGAAGGATGTGCAGTCAATACCATACACAGTCCAGTTTTTTTCTTCAAGTGCCACTTCCCCCACATCCGAGAGGTACATCCCTGTAGATTTTCCCATCCCTTTGGACCCAAAAGCTTTTACCCGTCACGTCTCATCCCGTGTCTCTTTCCCACTGTGTCGCCATGCTTGGTGTAAAGCTGCTTCTTAAGAAAAGCCTCTCAAAAGGTTACTTTCTCCTGGAAGCACACAATGCATTCTGTCTCAACCCAAGATACCGTTGTTATTCAGCCGACAATGGTCTCTGTGCTGCTGGTCTGAGGAAGGGAACTGCCTGTGTCACAACTCAGTCCACGTTTCTAATCTGATTCCTCCATCCCTCCAATCCTCATTCTGTGTTTCAATTTTTTTTGTGTATTCAAAAGAGAGGAATGCTAGGAGGGGGGGAGAAAACAAGTTTTAATGTTGTGTTTTCCAATAGATCATGAGCCTAGATATTGATAAGAGAATCTTGTGATAATGGCAGACAGTGCTGGCTCATATTTTCCATGTCCTTCAACCTAGTCCTGGGTCCTAGTTCAACCGTCTTTTGGTTTGGTGTTTTGTCTTGTCTTGTTGTCTGTTTTCCTGTCTTTATTCCTTAGCCTGGTTACTGTCATGTCTTGTGATTATTGGATGGAGTTTTAATTGGTCTTGTATATGTTCTGTTCACTGTTTTATTTTGAAGTCTGGTCTCTGTCTCGTCTTGTCCTCTAGTTTTACTTCCTGTGTTTTCCCGCTCCTGTGATTACCTGATGTTTTCCACCTGTTTCCCTGCCCTCTTGTCACCTGTCTCTTGTTACCTTGTTACCCTCTGGATTAAGTCTTGGTCCTGTCCTTGTCCTGTGTCCGATCACTGTGGTTTTCTCTGTGTATTAGTCTGCCTGTTTTTGTCTCCGTGTTCCTATTTCCTATGGTTCCTGTCTTTATTTGTTACTTAGTTTTTTTGATACCCGGCCTCCTGTTTTCTGGACACTGTTGTAAGGATTTTTTGTTAATAAAACCTCAAGCTAAACTGTCCTCTCTGCACTTGGGTCCGCTAGTCCATGCAGCTCATGACTGAGGCTGGTGGTGCAGGACTTGGCAGTGCGGTACCGGATGCAGAACAGTTTGTGTCTGGGGTGATTTGGGTCTTTGAAAATCCTAGTGGCCTTAGTCCTGTACCACTGAGTGTAGCGGTCCTCCATGGATGGCAGCCCCGTCCTGGTGACGTGCGGAGCCCTTTTGGGTCGTCTCTCTACCCAAAGCTGACAACTTTCTCCACGGAGGAACCGGCGTGTATGTGCAATGGCCCGCACATTCTTACGACAAGTTCATTTTTTAACAACGCACAGTGTACATGAAAAGCAGCGTACGTTCATACATGAGGCCCCAGGTCCCGGGCACAAATCTTTGATCTGTCTTTTGTAACTGGACTAAATGGAACCATAAGTAATTTAACCAAGGAGAACCTTTATAGTAGAAGTAGAAATATCTGGGAAAAATGGCTAAACACAACAAAATCTGGGAGTCGGGCAGGCAAAATGGCTCTCTTCTCAGAGTCTCCCGGTCGGTATGGCGGACGACAGAACAAAAAGCACGGCGCAGCTGGAACTTGACACATCTGCACCTGGTTGGATCCAAACGCGGTGTTGAGTCCAGGTCTCTGAGCTTGGTGACCAGCTTGGAGGGCACGATGGCGTTGAGTGCTGAACCATAGTCTGTGAACAACATTGTCACGGTTCCTCTGGTCCAGGTGGGAGAGAGTATGGAGGGTGTTAGAAAGATTCCGTTACATACGTACTTTTTCTCTGATCAGTGTTAAAACTGTTTGCATTACGACTAAACACTGTTACTGCTGTCCCCCGTCTGGTATCTGGG
>NC_048427.1:21034883-21050705 GCF_013103735.1 Etheostoma cragini | reverse complement strand
GGGGGGAAGACATGCTGGAAAACATCACAGGTCAGATTTGAACCCCGGACCTCTGCGTCGAGGCTTAAACCTCTCAGTACATGTGTGCCCGCTCTACCACTGAACCAACCTGGCCACAATGTCTTTTAAAAAAGCCCGGCAAGGTGACCGGGTTAGCTCAGTTGGTAGAGCGGGCGCACATATCTAGAGGATACTCCTTGACACAGCGGGCGCACGTTTGACTACCACCTGCGTCCCTTTGCTGAATGTCATCCCCCCCTCTCTCTCTCTCTCTCTCTCTCTCTCTGTCCTCTTTCATGTCTTCATCTGGGCTGTGGAAATAAAGCCCTAAAATGCCCATTATTTGTTGTAACTAAATAAAACAAAAAAGCATTTATTTGTAGTTATACTATTACAAATGTTATGACTACATGATATCAGGTAATGAAAACATGCTGTATTAATGTTGAGCGGGTAAGATATTTCAGTAGTCTGTGGTACATTTGTTGGCACACATCCTTTGCATTTGTTGCTAATTGTATTTAAAAGTTTGACAAGTTCCCTAATTCCTTTTTGTGGACTTCCTTCCAGATACTCGGGGGCAGGCAGGTGTTAGGATCAACTCCAACATGATCGGGAGTGGAGCCTCACTCTGAACGAAGCAATTAATGTTGTGATCTCTCTAAACTCTGGGTGACATGTCGTCATGCCTTCCAGGCTACACTCTTAAACAGCCATACAACAACTACTAGAACCGTGGAGTTCAGAGGATGTAGACCAAGAATGTCTTAGGGTTAAGACATATTACTCATATCATATTGATTATAAAAATTATTCCCCCTGATGTCCACTGGCTAAAAGCAGGCTGTTACTCTGCTGACACATTTGCAGTATTTTTAGGGCCCGAGCGCCAAACTGGCAAAGGGCCTCTTGAAACTGAAGGAATTATTATTATTCTTTTATCCGTCAAATGAATTGCCTTTTTGAGGGACTTCTCATATTCAAAAACTCACATAGGGGCAGGAAGATGATTTTCTAAGTTAGTACCAAGCATTTCTAGGACATGAGTGCACACAGACAAAAAGAAAGAGGAGAGAGGGGCTCAGCGGGTCAAAGGTAATCCCCTCTGCAATCCAGACCTGGTCCAAGGCAAACCTTGGACCAAAGAGAATGGGACAGGGTGTCCTGTGGCGTCTCTGAGATATTCAGTCCATAATATCAGATGTTTCATAGACATTTAAAGCTTTAAATCTTCCCATAACATGTTTTGGCTTTCTATCGAGATTACTTCTATCTACATATACATCTACAATGTCTTCAGTCTGTAAGAAGATAGAGAGATATTTTCAGTGATACCACTTATCCCATGCAGGCTAAGATGAAGCACGAATACTGAAAAGATGATGAAAAATGAATTAAGGATCAAGTAATGGATCAGAAATGGCAAAAAGCAAACTGTGACAGTTTCCAGCCAGAGCTCACACTTTTTTTTTTATACATCTATCTGATTAACCGAAGTAAAGAAACTCCCCTAGGTTGCCACTACAGACTTCATCATATGCAGGTGAGGCTGTGCTTGCGAGCCTGATCGATATTCTTGGGGTTCAGAGGCCAGATTTATGCAGATGAAAGACACTAATTATGCTCATGCCCATGTGAGGAAGAATGACTGGGTTGCTAATGGGAAAATCAAAACACATTAAGGACAGCCAAATGATTTTATTTTCCTTCATGGCTTTGCCTTCTCAAAAACAGATGGAGAATAGAGAGAGAGAGAGAGAGAGAGAGAGAAAGAGAGAGATTAGCTGCACAGAGGAAATGAGAGAGAAACAATGCAACATTTTGAAAGATTTCATTTGGGCTAATTATGATTAATTCTGAATGTATCTGTCCAGGTCTCATTATCATTCAGCCAGGGTTTTGTTTTTCTCTCCCAGTGACAGTCCTGTTGCAGCTGTAAACAGACAGACTTCATTGGTCCCTGGAGGATTCAAAGTGTCCGTCAAAGAGAGAATTAACATGGCATCCATGTTAGGAGTTAACCCATCTCACTCAATATTTACATTTGCATGTAATCATCTTTTGGGCTGACATACAGTACGTAGGGGGTTAATGCCCAACGAGGGGTCCATTATCAGGGATTAATGGTTAATTTTTTTATGTGTTTTTTTACGTTTTTTCAAGCAACTCTGTTTCCCTGGTAACACGAGGGTCTGACTGACATCTTGAACTATTATTCCCATGCCAGAAAGTTCTAATGCAATGCAAGGGTTCCACTAAATGGGAGTTCTGACAGTCATGTTTAACATCAAGTCAAGCTAGCTAGCAGGGTGAGCAGTAGCTGAAGGACTACATTCAGTGTTGGAAACAACAGAGTCACTTTTTCATTCGGGAGATTCTTGAGATTTTTCAAACGGCCGGTCCACACTGCGGGCCACCGGCGGTCATGTTTCAATTTCAAATGTCAGTTGGAGTCATGGACGTATTATGACAGGGGCCAGTTTGGCCCTAAGCCGCGACATGGACTGGTCTGGCTCTCGTATCTGCAGACAGAACTGCAAACAGAGCTCTGGGCCAATGTCATGCTGTCAATTTGAGAATAAAAGTGAGGGGATGTGAACGACCACTCCCAACCTGGACCTCTGCGTGTTTTGTGTAATCTCATTGGCTCAGCCTGACCCTCGGCCAGGTCACTTACTTTCCCCTGAAGTTAACACAGAAAAAACAAAAATGCTGAAATTAAAAAAGGTGGTGAAGATGGGAAAAGAAAGGTGTGTTGCTGAGAAGTTTAGGTTAAAAAGAAGATAACAGTTAAAACAAGATGCAACAAATTGCTCGAAATAAACTGATTCTTCCGCCAAGGTTATCACCATCAGTGTAGTCTGCAGGAATGTTGGGCAGAAATACATAGAGTACATTTAATACATTTGTCATGCTATAAGAATGACTTGCTAAACTCCTTAACTCATGAATAGAGGCCTAGAAGGGGCGCCCGGGTAGCTCAGTTGGTAGGTCAGGCGCCCATGTCTAGAGGTGTACTCCTCGACGCAGGTGGCCCAGGTTTGACTCCCCCTCTCGCCCATTTCACGTCTTCAAAAAACAGAACAAAAAATATATGTGGGCCTAAAACATTAATTACCTAAATATGCCTTGTTCTGCCAACCAAGCTAGGTAGCTACCGCTAATGTTAGCTGGTAATTTGAGAGGAAGTATGCCGATTTTCTGCAGATGAATGCCGCCAATACCCCGAGGTCCGTGTTTACCCGCCGGTAAAACCCCTGGCGTCATCCTCCCCAGCTCCAACATCTCGTCAAAAACTCACAACCGGTTGCAAAAAAATCAAGATGGCAAACTCCAGGCATCAAACGACGGTCCACAAACCACTGGTCGACGTCCCTAATCGGTGACCAATGCTGCGTCCACTATTTGTACAGTCAGTGTATCTAAGTCTAATGCATTTAATAAAAAAGCCATCCTTAAAATTTGACTGACGTCACCAAATTTAAACAAATGGTGCTTTCTGACAGGAGTCACTGGCCGATGAAATGAGAGCTCTTCATGGACAGATTCCCATAACCAAATAACTGTTCAAATGCACAAATGTTAATTTTTTGACACTCATTCCATCATCATATGGCCTATAATTAAAAAGGGATGACTTGCTGGATTAAAGAGGGTTGTGCAAAGACTTCTTTGCTGATAAGTGATTTGCCAAAGAATGGAATGACATTGGAGAAGAAAAATAAAAAGCTTTTCCTACAACTCTCCTCTCTTTCTTATATGTCTTATCAGGTCACATTTCCACATCCAAGCGGTCATTTTGAAAGAGCTACAACATCAAACTGTCCCAAGGAACAGACTTCCTCTGAGGGAGATGCTGGCTATTAATTCACCAAAGCGATTCTCTTGACTTGTTTCAAACTGATTCCTTTAATCAAACACTCGTTGGTAGTTAACACGCTCAAACTTCACTCATGCAAAACAGTTTCCATCAGGAAGAGATTACTTGATAACCATAATGCCTCCCCTATCCATCAGCAAATGGCAGAGGAGTTTAAAAAATATCCACCTTGCTGGCAATACTTATCAGCTTAGTGCCACTAATGGGAATTGTTTCATCTGCAAGCCAATGGCTAAATCATTTGATGTGAATATTTTATCACTTGTCAGTAATTAAAATGAAAATGCGCATTTCTATTAAGCATAATTGTATTTTCTTATCTGTATTTAATAGGACAGGTTCAACATTTGAATTTTAAATAAAAGTCTTTGCTACACCACTAAAGGTAATGCTTTACTGTGAATGTGTTGGTTCAATCTTTTGATTCGAGTTAAGAGGCCCAGGGGAGAAAGGGGCCAGAGATTTGATAAATTACCATACCTCACCATGCTCCATATTTATCCCAGGGAACATGCTGACGGAACGTGGCTGAAAGATACACACACCACACGCCACAGTCGTTGTGTTCAAATTTAACTTGAGCAACTAGAAGTGGCTTTTCACTCTTGATGCACCACCATGCACCCCACTCCCTCGCTGACATAAAGTAGCCAAAAGTACAGAAGAGTAATCCTTACTTCCGTACTTTAGTATTCAGTTCTAGTCAGAAGTGAAAGATAAAACACGTTCAAGCAACATACAGATAGACAAGGCAACAATACCCGTTATTTACAATACATTTTTCATTGATAAAGAAAAGTGGTGTTCTTAAAAGCTTGGATTTTCCTAAATCTTTTGAATCAAGGTATTAACATCAATTACCAAAAGATGTTTTTTTCAATCCTCTTTTTAATCAACTTTAGGCTGGAGGTGTGGACTTATTCAAGCCACTGTATAGAATACTGCCCAACAATGGCCAGACAATTAATTGTTTTTTACTGCTAATTTGTAACAGCAACACATTTAATTTGCTGTCCAAAAATATCCACTGGTAAAAAAATGAGTTGCATATGAAACGTAATATCTAGGACACGGATTTCAGGTCAGAGTTGTCTGACTGTGTTCAACCCCTGAGCGAAGAGAGAACCATGAATGAATGACATAAAACGTCATTTTCTGATTGTTTTAGGGCTAAGTAAATAACTTCCTCAAACAGATGATTTTCTGTAGACAGATGCTCTCATAGTTTCATTTTCCCTGCATTTCATTCATAGCATGTACAACAGTAAGCAAGTAATTAGTAGGCTATTGTCATATTGATTTATGACACCTTTAGGGCAATTGGAGAACGTTTCTCTTTGTTTGCTAACATCAAAAGTTGAGTTAGGATTTGCTGTCGGCTTTCCGACTTATGTTAAGAGAGAAAGTGTGTGTTAGAGATTAAGTATGTTAGAGTTAAATTGTGACAAAGTTGTGAAAAATGTGATTGGCTGAGGAATGATTTTGCTGTACTGTTGCACTCCTCATGCCTGTATCACTTTGTTAAAGTTGGTGTTCATGTTATAATTTGTGTTGCATCAGTTATCACTTTTATTTATATGATATTTTCTATGGCAATATAAGAAATGTCTTTACGTGCCAACGAAGCTCTTTGAATTGAAAATTGATATGGATATAGAGAGAGAGAGAGAGGGAGAGAGAATAGAGAGAGACAGCGACAGTGCTGTGAATTCCAGAAATACTTCTTTTCCCCCCCACACCTTTACGTTCTAATGCACAGTGAGAAAATATCCAAGTTGCTGTTTTTTCGAAGTGTGCGACAATCTGTGACAACTGTGTCTGTGGTTAGGCTCGTCACAGCTCACTAGATGATGGTGTTGATGTCGGAAGTTGCTACGCAGACGTGTGTGTGTGTAGGGAGTACAGCAGGGCACTCAGAACACAGCCCTGGGGTGCTCCGGGCCCTGAGCCTTTTCACCTTATCGGCCCCCGGGACTTAGCCTCTGCATTAAAACTGTGCTGAACAGACACACTGTGTGTGACCAGCAGAGTTGTGGTACATTTTGGGACCAGTGGTGTTGATGCCCCAGAGCTACATTCTGTAGAACATTCTGCCATGGGAGAGTGGGCAGGCTCTGTAGCATGTTGTTATGATTGGACACAATAATGCCGTAAACCTACTAATCTGAAATAAGACTGAAAGCCACAAGCCCTCAGTTCTATCCAAGTAAATCACAAAAAAAACCTAAACATATAAGAAAAGCTTTCATTGTATGCAAATTAAGAATACCCATCACTTTCTCATACCTAAACATTATTGGCCGATTTTCCTCCCAAAACAGCACACATGATTGTTTTATTTACTGTTGCGTGGTTGCGATTTAACATCTGAACACTAGCCTGTACTTCACCTCACTAGATAATTATCGAGACCAAGTAAGTTTGCGAGAAACCACATGAAACATGATTGTGGGTCCTTGGGAGCGGCTCGCGAAAGCAACCCATGCAACAATTTCCTGGATGAGGACGTGCTGGAATACCAGTTACATTAAGTACACACAAATGCAAAACGTTCTCTGCCAGTGTGACTTGATGAGACCTGTCGTTGGCCCCGGGCTGAGTGCAAACAAACACTTTATTTCCATCGCACATTTTAGGAATTTAGCAATTTTATTTTTAAATGAGTGTCAGCAACCTGGTCCTCCTGTCCATATGAGTTGGATTGAGAGGAATAGGTTGTCTGGAAACATGCCCAGCCAAACAAATCAGCTCTTCCCATTCACTTTAAAAGCAGTGCACTCTCCTCTATTGCACACGGACACATTTCTAATGAAGAGAGTGCACCGTGGCTGTCCACAGGAGGAGAGCGATGTTACTGTTCCAGGAGGAGCCAAGCCAGAAAAGCATGAAGTGTCTGAAATAAACAACACCCCAAATATGAATATACTGCACTCAGATATTTTTTAAAATACCTTACCAAAAGCCTCATCAAACATTCTTCCCACATGTACTTGGGCCTGTGTCTATGGCCAGCTCAACTGCCTACTTAAATGATTCACAAGGTGGCATTATTCTGGGAACCGTCTGCCAGTTAACTAAGTTAACTAACCCTAACTCTAAGTTAACTAACCCTAAACCCTAACCCTGAGTGAACTAACCCTAATCCCTAACCCTGAGTGAACAAACCCTAATCCCTAACCCTGAGTTAACTAACCCTAAACCCTAACCCTGAGTTAACTAACCCTAATCCCTAACCCTGAGTTAACTAACCCTAATCCCTAACCCTGAGTTAACTAACCCTAAACCCTAACCCTGAGTTAACTAACCCTAATCCCTAACCCTGAGTTAACTAACCCTAACCCTAAATTAACTAACCCTAAACCCTAAATTAACTGTCCCTAAACCCTAACCCTAAATTAACTAACCCTAATCCCTAACCCTGAGTTAATTAACCCCAAACCCTAAATTGACTAACCATAAACCCTAACCCTGAGTTTACTAACCCTAAACCCCAGCCCCAAGTTAACTAACCCTAAACCCTAACCCTGAGTCTAGTTCCCATTGTACTGATGGTATGGATAGCATTTCCAGATCAGATTCAGATTTTTCTGGAAGAGTTTTTTCAAGGAAGGGGTTGATTTACTCTGAAGGAGGAGCATATGTGTTTGTGGCCTTAATGTTGAATTCTATTAAATGGGTGATTTAAGCTGCAGATATTACAGAAATGGCTTACTCCCCATGGTGAGCTTCTGAAACCAAATAGGAGAATGAAACCACGGTGTGTGATGCTTTCAATCCATGTGTGGAAATGAAGGGGCGTCTTGTTAATTAGAAAATCAGGGTGGTTCCAGATGGGAGTACATTTAGATGGTGCTGTTTTAGTGGCATGTCCTGTGAGAGCTGCTTCCATTGTTCTGTGAAGTGAGGTAAAGTGAGGAGGGGCCTCATGCCTGCATATTGCACTATGGAGTCCGTGGAGAAAGTGTACATATTTCATAAATTAGTTTTCCTCGTGGGCAGCTCTGCAGGAAAGGCAAGTTTCTGTGAACATACATTATTTAAATCAGACTCCACCCACTCACCATTTGGCAATTTTAGAGCACACTTGGTGCTTTGGAATTTTCACTCCACACAGCATTTCTAGTCATTGTCACAGCATTCAATTGGCGAGCTCTTGATGGCGTCGATGCCGCCTATACACGGATACGTGTAACCGGACACTTTTCTGAAAACTGACTGCTGTGCACCGTTATTTTTGAAACCACAGAGGTTAAAATGTCCATTCATGAAAACAGACGCCTATGTGTAAACGTAGCCAAAAATGTTAATTCACAACGTAAAAAAAGAGGAAGGTGAGGGACACTTGATTGTTGTTTTGTTAGAGTTTTGATTTTGTACTCACTTGTAAATGACATCTTGATACATGTGAATGACACCAAGGTTACGGGCCTAGATGGCCTTAATCCCCCTTTGCTCTCTCTTGGTATTTGAGTGACAAGCCTTCCCGCTCACTTTGGAACACAAAGTGACATTGACCAGAGCAGAGCTACGTCGTAACGCTGGCACACCTACCCTAAAACCCTGCATTTTGTCTGATTACAGCGTGCAAGCAGATTACCTGTTCATAACATCCTGACACTAAAGGTCTAATCCGGGATAAAAGAGCATAACACAATTGGGACAAGCTGTAAGTGCAGGTCACCCTGGGTCTCAGGAGTTACTATGCCAACCTTTCCCACTTCCCCTTCCCTCACATACGTTCTGACCTTTTCTCTCCTTTCAACAAACAGCCGAGCCACAGAGAGAATCAACCAGACTGACTGGATCTGATAGATGAAATAATGCTCAGCATTAACCTCAAAGGTTCCTTTGTACTCATTTAAAGTAACTGCTGGGAACACGTTGACCTAGTAACAGTGAACATGAGGTGATGGGCAGATTTTGGTGGATGCCAAAATGGGAAATCACAGTAATGGGCAATGGTCAAATATATTCAACCTAACAATTCCGAACATATGCAGTAATATATAATGTATGTAAAGATTAAAGTAGGAATGGAATGGATTGGGGTTTTCAGTTGAGTTTGGTAAGTTTTTTGGTACGGGGGAGAGTGGGGGTTGCATTAACAATATATATATATTTTTTAATACCATTTTTTGGCGTTGTAGGCCTTTATTTTATAGGACAGTTCTTAGGCATGAAAGGGGAGAGGGGGAGTTACCCGGTGCAATGCAGTTCTCAGGAGGGATGCAGAACTTGTTAGACCCTGATGATGGTCCGTCTGCAGGACCTGGAGCTCACTGCCAGTGTTTCAGTTGGATTGTTAAAAAGTGTCAAAGTGTCCATATTCTGCTCATTGTCAGCTTCATTATTTTATTTTGAGGTTGTACCAGACTAGGTTTCCATGGTTTCATTTACAAAAAACATTGTTGCAGATCCTGTCTGTTTTAGCTCCGGAGTGAGACATCTCACTTCGAGCCTATCTGTCTATCTCTGCATAGCTCTCTGCCTATAGATTTGTTTTTGTTTTTTTCATAATATGGGCATTTTAAGATAATTAGAGGGTATTTATCAAGAAGTGGGCTGGCTGTTAGGTTGGCTAACTAGCATGCCGTTCCACCAAGCTTCTATGCTACATAAATTAGCAGGACAGAGTTGTCCCTCATCTTGCTTTCCCCGTCCTGTTGGCTCAGCGCTCCACAGCCTATGTCCACAGGGACAAATTCGTTTTCCACCAAATGTATCGCAAGAAGTGTTGCAAAAGTTGAGGTATGCAGATTCACCACTGTGTAACGCGAGAGAGCACAAGAAGGTAAATGAACCCGAGTTAAATAAAAGTATACAGGTGTATGAACATTTTTTACAAGTGCTAATTTTAACATAAAAACTCAGATTTTTTTGTTCTGCAAGTTCGTATTCTACAAGCTCTCATATTTTGCATCATATTTACCTTCATACTCCAGTCGCCTCTCTCATCAACTCTTCCAAATCAATGCTGAATTGTCTATTTTTCAAATAATGGTTTGCTGTCCATAGTTGCTGCTAGACAGTGATGGAACCATGGCTATGAGATTATATATCCATAGAAGACAACCACACTGATGCTAAAGCACTCAAGAGTAATTTAAAAGGAGAATGTGTGTGTGTGTGTGTGTGTGTGTGTGTGTGTGTGTGTGTGTGCTTCTTCTCCTTTCTTCTCCTTCAGGCTTTACACTAATTAAATGAACCCTCGGGATAATTAGGTTACTTCTAACTCAACAGCAATTAACAAACTACTATTTAAAAGCTACTGTTAACCCTGCGGGGGGAACCTTTTTTCTGAGCTGACTTTAAGAGTGCACCCATTGTCAAATGTGGTCCTGGTTTTACAGTTGCCCGGATGTTTTTAGCTCTAAAAAACAGAAAAGTTTTGACATAAAGGAAACATCTTTGTCAGGTCAATTTATTCTCTGTTCTGCATATTTTCCAAAAAACTGACAGACAGCCAGTGATATGATTAAGCATCTGCTGGCAGGGCACGGCCCAGGATGACTCAGCAGGAAGTTAAGAGGAGAATAGTCTTTCTTTGCCAGACCCCCTCCAAAGTGTGCTGAAAACACAAAGAAAACGAAATGAAACTGAAAACACATGCATCCGGCGGAATTTCCCTTCAGCACCGGAGCAATCCCAGATATAGACAAAGAGGAAAATGACTGGGGGGGGGGGGGGGGGATCATTTATTTTCTGCAGTAACTATATTTCCTGGGGGCCACACAAAAGACAAGAAAAAAAAGTTCAAACTTTGTTATTTACATTAATTCAAATCAATTTTATTTGTAGTATCATTTCATAACAAGAGTTATCTGAGACACTTTCCAGATAGAGTAGGTCTAGACCACACTCCAGAATTTACAAGGACCCAACAGTTCTAGTAGTTTCCCCCAGAGCAAGCAACAGGGCGACAGTGGCGAGGAAAAACTTCCTTTTAGGCAGAAACCTCGAACAGACCCAGACCCAGACCCAGGCTCTTGGCAGGCGGTGTCTGACGACCAGTTGGGGTTGAAATGAAGAGTGGCAATAACAGTCACAAAAAATAGTAGTTTGTAGTAGTTCTTTCTAGTAGTTCATGGCATAGCAGGGCACTGTGCGGCATTCCAAGGCACAGCAGGACGTAGCTGGGCACCGCACATCGTGGCAGGATGTAGCAGGACACAGCAGAGCGTAGCAGGATGTAACAGGGCATCGCATTAAGAATAGTCAATATCAACCAAACAGGATGAATTCCCCGGAGTAGTTATGTTGTCCTGGATTGGGGTGGAACCTGCTGCCATGGTCCTGCTCTCCGCCCTGCTACTACTAATCAAGCTCAGTGTAAATTCTTTTAGGAATACTAAACTTCATCCACCCCTCTCTTCCTAAAACCAATCAGCTGTTTAGAGGCGTTCACTTTTCAGTAAAACCAACCAGAATTGGCCATGAATTTCACGAGCCAATCACAGCAGGGCGTCGCTGCTTTAATGCTCTTCTTCTCTCTGCGATCAGTTGTCATTTCAGGCAAAGCGTGCAGCCCTCCTCCTCCCCTTCCACCTCCAGTCATCGTCATCCTCGGCGCCCCGGGTCCTCCCCTGGCAGAACGCTCCCGTCGGCTCCTTCGGTCCGGTCTTCAGGATCCTTAAACCACCACTAGTGTCTAGACTCCATTTGGGGGGACATGCCATGGTTTCTCCCCTTACCTGATGGTTTCTTTTGCTGTATCTGTGTATCCTATGTGCCTTGCCCTTCTAAAATACTTGTATACTACCAGTATTTATTTATGCCGCAGGAAACTGTATGAGGCATAGTGTATTTTAGACTTATTTAATGTACAGTAACTTTGTTTTTACTTTACTGTAAGAACGGTACTTCTTGTTTGACACTTGTTTCTGCTACTTGTACACTTATCTTTCTCTGCTCTTGTCTTATCTGTTGCAAACCGCAATTTCCCCCCTGTAGGACAAAAAAGGTTTTCTATCTTATCTTACAACAAAAAGTAATCGGGGCAGGAAACAAAATCACTGGGAACACGAGACAAATGAATCCAAAGACAAGAATGCACAGAACAGAACAGGACAGACCTCGACAACAGGGCCCAGCAACAGAAACCTAATGACCCCACACGGGACAGAGACAGCACCGAGACCAAATCCACAGGGTTGACCAAGACTTTTACTAATTAAATCGGGAGAGTAAGTCTCTCCCGATTTAATTAGTTAAAGTCAGTTAAAGTCATGATTCTATTATCTTTATTGATAGGCCTACTATAATTGCCACTTTTCATCATAACAACTACTATAATTATTATGATTAATATTTTGCCATATCTGTATCGGTGTCTCTGTATTTCTATATATCTGTATTGTTGTCTCTGTATTTCTATATATCTGTATTGTTGTCTCTGTATTTCTATATATCTGTATTGTTGTCTCTGTATTTCTGTATATCTGTATCAGTGTCTCTGTTGTATTTTGAATGTAACACTTTTTCATGCTGCCCATGGCTGCAGCTCCTGTGTCCACCCTCGCCCTGAGACGCTCTGTTGGAGTGCCTGTCTCTTCAAGCCCCCCCAGTGAAGAATCCCAGTCTATTCAGATTTTAATTCATCCGTGCAAAATCTTCACAATCAGCTGTCTGTCTCCTCTTCCACCACCCTCCCCTCGCCGACACTCAACCCATCGCCAAATGACTTCCTAACTTCTTATTCTTGTGTTCAGTGCAATCACTGATACTGCTCCACTGATCCATAGTTACCAGCAGGAAGTTATCTACGTTGTCCTCAACACTATCCTCTCCTCTTAGTCCAAGGTCTGCCTCCACCCACTCTCCCCACTCATCCCCTACATAATGAACTCCTCCTTGTCCACTGGACTCATCCCCCTGCCTGCCTTCAAGATCGCTGCTGTCACACTAGAGGGAACTAATTCTGAGGTGTTAATGAAGTCTGAGTGAATCCTATTATTGGACATCAATAATCTCACATTTCCAGACCTTCTTCCCCACTGCTGCAGAGGAAGGTCCAGCTAGTCCACACAGCATTCCAGGATGGGAGGAAAACATGCTCTGGATTATTGGCATTGCTTTAAACCAATCACAATTGTTTTGAGCACCGGACAGAGCCACGGTGCCTCTGCTAAATAGCCTCAGGATGGAATTTTTGGTGGAACGTGTGTACGTTCAGAAGTAGTTTTATTGGTCAACAGAAAACTCTGATTGGATATCGATATTCTAACTAGCGTTATGGATTTACCCTGCAGAGATCTGAGGACCAGGTAACCATAGTCCTCAGATTGGACAGATAGTCTAGCTAGCTGTCTGGATTTACCCTGCAGAGGTCTGAGGACCAGGTAACCATAGTCCTCAGATTGGACAGATAGTCTAGCTAGCTGTCTGGATTTACCCTGCAGAGATCTGAGGACCAGGTAACCATAGCCCTCAGATTGGACAGATAGTCTAGCTAGCTGTCTGGATTTACCCTGCAGAGATCTGAGGACCAGGTAACCATAGTCCTCAGAAATCCACCAGAAGTTGAAATACCAACACAGAGACAGAGGACGGGAAAGAAGGTTAGAACGCTAACACGGAGACAGAGGGACAGTGAGGGACATCCAGCTGAAAACGAGGGACATTTGGCAAAGGAACTATCTATCTCTACACACCATTCCAATCTGCAAAGTAAAAGGTAGCTTCAACATGGCAGCCTGCTGTTTATTTCCCAATTTAACCTTTTTACTAAGTAAGTAATATTTACGCAGTATTTATACTGTAGTATCTATGCAGTGTGTCATTTTGTTGTATATCTTCCAATTTGATGAATTGTAAAAAGCCTGTTAGAGTACTTTGGGAGCTTGGCAATGTCCTGATTGATTATGATTCACATGTATATTAACTTAGTTATTTGATTTATGTAACTGCAGCAAGGTGATGGCACATGGATATTGTTTAGTATTCATTATATAGTATTAAAACAAGTCATTACGTAACAGTTATTAGATGACACTCATGCCATGGTGACAATAATGCTTCTTATTCTTGTATTGCAGTTTTCGGTTTGCTTTTATTATTATCTATATTATATTTTATAGTATTTGTGTGGTTAGGGTTAGTCAAAGTAAAACTTGTTATTGGACATCAATAACAGCAGAATGTGTCAAAACCCTGAACACTACAGACCAAACTTGGAAATAGAATTGTGATTTCTGATAACAGGTCTTATCAGTCTCTCTGCAGTCTCTCTCTCTCTCTCTCTCTCTCCTGCTCACAACAATCCCAGTCCCAACTAAAAGACACCATCTGTTCCAGAGCCACTCCAGTAGCATGTTCTGCCCTTCACCCCAACATACATACTGTATACTGAAGCCCCCCCCCCCCTCTCCAGCCAGTCATCTGTATGCACCCTGCCTGCGCCGCTCTGCTTCAGAGTTGACTGTGTCGAGCGTTGGCCTTCACAGCTCCCTGAGGTGGAACTGCCTCCCTTCCCACGAGAGTGCACTGTGCAATACTCGTGTGTGTGTGTGTTGCATTTTCCAGCCTTCTTTTTTCTCTCTTTAATGGCATTGCAGAGAAATTGGATCCACAATGGGAGTTCATGCTTTGTGGATTTGTAGAATTTGAGCTGCTCTCTTCTCCCTCTTTCCATTTGTGTGCATCTCGTCCCAGAAATGCTTGTAACTAACCTAGTTCTGGGGAGTTTACTCCCCATCGTCCTTGTGTTTTCTTTTCGCCCAGCATATTTCCTTTGATTAGGACGGCAACAAGGTCTTGGTTGCAGCTGTCGCCGTGGTCCTGCTGCACCCCCGGCTACACCCTCTGCGATGCCCTGCAGTGTCCTGCTGCGTCCACCTGTGCTCTGCTATGCCACGCTACACCCTGTACCGCCCTGCAGTGCTCTGCTATCACATCAACTACTACGACTACTATTTGTAGTCATAGTTCCATTATATTCATTGTGATTGTTATTGCCACTGTGTGTTGAACCTTTAAAACAGGGGTCTTCAACCAAAGACCGCTTAACTGAGCGTGAGGCAGAGCAGGGACCCCCAACTGTAGATGTTGTATAAAACTAAGTAGCATATTAAATTGGGCCTACTATAAGATGTAGACAGCCTAAAGCCTTACCACTGTATACCCTTTTAGTTCATAGCAAAATAAGCTATTATAGCCTGGATTATTGTTTTTTTTTCACCAACAGGCTGATTTATATTTGCTTATACTGTATGCTGCATTCATTCATGTACATTTAAAGTTTTGAAAAATAACAATCTAATTTGTGGCTCCCCCTGCAGGAATTCAGATAGAATGCAGGTTTGAGGAGTTTTGCCGTTTGCAGTACTTTGCCAAACCAGAGTCATTAATATCTACAGTTTATGCACTGAACACATTGCATGCAATTACATCATAATATTGCCCAACAGTTGTTTTGGGTAATTAACCCTCTGAGGTCTGAGGGCATTTTTAGATATGATTCATATCAAAATGTTTAGAACAATGATCAGAACTAACTCAGCTTTCTGTGTGTGGTGCGTCTTTTGTCCTCAGAGGGTTAAGACTGCTCTTTAATGTACAGATAGAGCAGGTCTAGACCGCTCTATGATTTACAGATAGAGCAGTTTAGACTGCTCTATAATTTACAGATAGAGCAGGTCTAGTCTTAATTAGCTTTGCAGCAACTCATGTGGCGATGGCTTCAATGTTCCTGAAGCTTTAAAATGTCATGATATTATACATACAAATGTAAAAAGGAGTATCAGCTCATACAACAGATAGAACCCAAATGCCCGACTCAAAGACAGACAGGTTGAGATAAAAGTTAATGTGTACTTGAATCAGGATCAGACCTAGTAGACGGTCTGAACAGGTAACAGGTTTGAAGCATTCCATGTGGAGAAGGGCAAAAGTCTAAAGGCAAACTTACACTTGCATTGAACTGTGTGTGTGTGTCCCCCCCCCCC
>NC_048427.1:21029841-21034873 GCF_013103735.1 Etheostoma cragini | reverse complement strand
ACACACACTGCGATTACACCAGCCCGGTCTCATGGCAGTCTGTGAAATGGTCACATTATTGAATCTAGTTATCCATTTAAAGGTTGCATTAATGTTGTTATTTTTCGTGTGTTGATCACGGATTGGGTCCCTACGCCCGGGGATCGCGTCCCGCGTGTGGCGGTCCGTCCCGTTGTTTTGGCCCCCGGGTGGCTTTTCCCATCCCCGTTGGAACCCCTGGTAATTGTACGGAGCGATCAGACTAGTCAAACAAACTGGACTTTGGTGGCAAAAGTGCTTGGGGATGGGTTGACTGGGCACTGGTACTACTGCAGCTGGTCTTGACTTCTTAGCCAATAACTTCAAAAGTAATGCCGTTGTTTCTCCTGAGGGACCAATGAGTGTGAGGAAACACTACATAGGGGATGTGTTGCTCTCCAGGACGACACCTGTAGAGATGTCGGATTGTATCAAAGTAGAAAGAGATTTACACTGCAGCACATTTTATCAACTGTTCAACTTTAACAAACATAAAATATCAAATACTACAGTAAAAAGAGACTTACTATATTCCTGAAGCATAAGGGAAAAGTCACACACATCAGCAGTGTATTGCGTAGCCATGTTCTCTCATTCTCTTCACGTCCCTGTTTCTCGATGTTCCCTGTCACAGATTGCTTCAGATCGTACTGTACTCTCACTCGCCTCCCAAAAAAACTAAAAATGGCTGCAGCTTGAGTGAAAATTGGCCCTCTGCGGAACACCGCACCATGGACTTGTGATTGTAATTTCATTTCAGCCACTGAGGGGCCATTGCCTCAGTTAATCCCAGTGTACTGAAATATCATTAGTGGTCGAAAGAAAGACGGGGCGGATGTATAAAAGACAGAGCTGTAATTGCAAGGAGAGGGGAAACAGAGGAAGGAATGGTGGGGGCAGGGGGGGGGGGTGCTAATGAGACATGCAGAAACCAGACTGATGTAACTTCTATGGAAGCCAGGCTTTAGGGGATAGAGTTTTAGGTAAGTGGCTGCAAAGGAGAAGAGCTTGTACAGAGGAACCTGAATTAGAGCGTCCTGACGTTCACCCTGTTCCATGGGGAAGAATTTAACAATGCAACAACCTGCATTCCAATTTAAGACGGTTACTTCAGACCGTGTTACATTTAGGATCCTAATCGGGAGGCAGCAGGATGTACACTGAGGATGGAAGTTAATTAGGATCAGTGCTGGTTTAAACCACCATAGGAAGAGTTCACGGGCATTTGCTGCATTTCAGTCTCTCTCTCTCTTTTGCCCAAGGGAGGGTATGGAGGGGGGTTGCGCATGGCCTCCCTGACATACGATTGCCCAACCCCCCCGCCCCGCCAGGGCACAGACACTTACCTAGGTACTCTCAGGGCATGCTCCCATACTCTGCTTCTGACTGGCTAGTAGTAATCTTAATTCTTTTGTCCTGTGGATGGAGTTTCATTAGTTTAGCCAACAAATGACTAACTGAAGTACCCTATGACAAGTCAGGAATGTATCCTTCAATTATCTATATGATGATTTATATTAATAGGTCTTTATAATGCATTGCCAGTTTATTATTTAAACATACAGTATATCCACTGAAATCCAAACTTACAGCTCTGCAGTTCCTTTCTACAGTCTTTTGCATTTAGTTGTTGACCCTGCCAGAGAAATGTTGAACTCTTGCATTGAAAGGTATTTCTTATATTTTGTCAACCCGTATTGAAAAATGGGTGATGAATACTGCGAGGCAATGACTGTAATGAGTGTATGATGCAAAAGAATTGTCTGGCCAAGAGCATCAAGGTGAGCAGACCCCCAAGTCCTCATGACAAAACAGATTGTTTTTCTCCCAGAAGAAATGTTTGCTGGTACAGATGACAAATCATGTAGATCCCATTCTTCATTGCGTATTACCTCGTCCAACCTCACTGATGGGGAAGTAATGCCGCGTTACCTGCTGTTCTTTTCAGGACATTTATCGTCTCATCAACTGAAGCTGTTGGTGGAGAGGATTAGACTAGACGCTGAGGTTCTGATCTGCTTAACTCTTGAAGTTATGGACAACTGCTTAGTCTCAAATTGCCAGACCTTCAAAGTCAATTTTATTTGTATAGCACCTTTTTTTACATGTAAACCCATTATAAGTCCACTATTGTTTGCTGTGTCTGGTTGAAATAAAATATAGTTCTTCCAGCCATGTTGTTAGGGTTGCGGAAGGAGGAGCCAAATGCGGAGCAGGTGAGAGCTTCAGAACAAGCTTTATTAACAAAAAACACAGTCCAACAAACCAGAAATCCAACAGGACATATAGGAATGTCCAAAACACACTACAGGCCAGGGGATTAGAGGAACAAAAACCGAGAAGACAGGCAGGGAAGAACTCACAGGGAAAAGGTCTGAGGGAACAGGAACAATACTGGGAATCACTGCGACAGAACGAAGCACACATCCAGGCACGCCAACTCTCAGCCAGGACAAAGACAAACTGGCCCAAGATCTGACTAGGCACCAGGGAATCCCAGACATTAAATACACAGGGTAATTGGGTTACAAGAGGCAGGTGGCGAGAGGGCAGGGGAGCAGGTGGAGCACATCAGGTAATCACAGGGGCGAGCAGGCACAGGAAGTCAAACCAGGGGCAAGACAAGACAAAAAACTGCCTTCAAAATAAAGCAGGAAACAGAACCTACGGGCACTGGGGGGAACAGAGGACAGGACCAACAACACAAAAAGTTGAGACAAAAACACAAGAAAAAAACAAGGGAAAAATAAACCCAAACAAACCATGACACATGTCTCGTAAAAGACACATTTAAACACTACTACTTAACAATTCAAGGAAATATCTGAGACCTGGATTATGTACACTGGCATTTATATCTCTAATTCAGAAATTGTGACATTTATATACTATACACAAGTCATAGGGTGGACATTGGGGGGTGGATGGTTTGGGGTACAAAGCACAGAAGCTTGATCCCAAATGCCTTTGTGTTCTGAGCTGTTAGATGTAGGCTGCTGAACCCTTGGGTTATGAAAAGGTCGTGGGTTTGCTAAATTATAAAATAAAACAATGCACCCTGGGACCTGCTTCCAGTTAGTGTTCACCTTGAATAAAAAATAAAAAAAATCCACTAACCACAACCAAAGAAATGTTTTCTTATCCTTCCTACATGTCTTTTAACTGAGACTGGACATAATATTCCAGTTTTTGACCTTCCCCCTCCTGTTCAGTCAAAAAAAGGGACACAAGTCTGAAGGCGCTCCCCAACATATAACCATAGGAATGCAAATCACCATTTAGTTGCCTAGAGGGGATATTATTAACAAATGGAATATGTTGATGGTGAAGAGTCTGCATATTAATTTGTTAAATATATGCTACCTCGTTATGTAGATAAACAACACTTATCACAGGCAGCGTTATATTTTAAATATAATTTATCAATTACATGCTGCCTGTATTATCTTCATTCACTTTTTTAATGTCAGGTTATTATCCACTATGCAGGTGGTGGGGTGTCTTGCCAGAACTCGTAGCATGTTGCCATTTAACGAAAAACCCATTAGCATTGATCACAATGGGAAGATACATCATGGCCATTCAAATCAAAGTGTCAGTTATTGAATAAACAGACATCGTTACCAACACTTATGTCTTGCTGTGTAATTGTCCTGATTTCCCCAGATGCAGAAAACAAAATACATATGATGTATGCAGACATGTGCACTAAATGAAGCTGTCGCAGTGAGACAGGTGCTCAGAGTATCAGTGCTAATGAACAATTAGACGGGGCCGTTAACGAGATGCCTCAGCCGTCAGTGAAGTCATCTTAAATGGGGTGGAACAGATGCCTCGTGGGTAAATGGGCTGCACATAGAGTTGGCCTTTAATGCAACATCATTAAGCCCCGATTGAGATGGACTGGGTTGGTTTTTCAGTCAGCATTACATCTTCAAGGGAATGAAACCAAGTCATTTCCGTTTTCTCTGCTTTCGTGTCTTCTTTTTCTGATTTACTGTATGTTTTATTCCTTCTGATTTTACTGTTTTAAATTGTATGTTTTACCAATACATTCTCACGCCCATTGCGTAAGATACCGACGCTTGGCGAGGGGTCTCTGGTGTTGTCATTGAAGCTAAAAGTCTTCTTTAGCGTTATATCTAAACGTGCTTGGTGGGCTTACGTTTCCAAGGCATGCGGGAAGAACGGGATGTAATTATGTAATTCTTTCACACAATATTTCAATGTTGGTGAAATTCAATGGCAGCAGAGAAATAGTATAATAATGTCACAGTCACTGTTTTATCTGCCTGTTCTTTTCCCATGATGCTTCAGTTCATACCTTTAATTTAAACTTGTGTTGTGAGTGGCAGCCATACACACACACACACACACACACACACAGCCTTGCACCCGGACAACCACACAATATACTGACTTTGTTGTCACAGCTGAGTTATATAAGTGTGTTTGCAAATAATTATGGACTTTTATGAGGTTTCATTGTCTTCTAATACAGACAGAAACACAATAATGCAGATATTATCAAAAAACAGCCTCAGGTGGCTTATAAAGCAGACTCATGAGGTGTAAATGTTTTTTGGGATTGCCATTATTTTTCCACAAGGAACACTAATGATGAGAATGTCCAAACAGCACAGCAACCATACAACATTCATAATATTGTAACATTCATAAATCACAATAACATGAGGGCTACTGTAAAGCGTCATTCCATCAATTTAGTTTTTCACTAGTTAAAGTTAAAGGTCCCATGGCATGAAAATGTCACTTTATGAGGTTTTTTAACATTAATATGCATTTCCCCAGCCTGCCTATGGTCCCCCAGTGGCTAGAAATGGTGATAGGTGTAAACCGAGCCCCGGGTATCCTGCTCTGCCTTTGAGAAAATGAAAGCTCAGATGGGCTGGTCGGGAGTCTTGGTCCCTATGAGGTCCTAAGGGGCAAGGTTACCTTCCGGCAATTTAGTTGGTTAAGGCCACACCCCAGCCTCCACCTTGCCCCCCTCTCT
>NC_048427.1:21027761-21029741 GCF_013103735.1 Etheostoma cragini | reverse complement strand
TATTAAGAGACCACTAAGGTCTATATAAAAGAGACTTCAGATACAGTATTAGGGGACCACTAAGGTCTATATAAAAGATATAAATGTGTGGACTCTAAAGCCCAAAGCTAAAGAAAACCCTGATGGTGGTGTATGAAGGGCAGGCTTGTGGCACCAGAGTCCACTGTTAGCATCCAGATTGTAGTCATGTTAATGCAGGTTTGGTTATTATTTTTGTGTAAATTAGTCGACATTGACGACGCTGCACTTCCAGGTACTTCCAGACCATCCTCCACAGCACCGTGAGAGAAGGTCTGGCAATGCAAGACTTTCGGTAAACCGACCAAAGGACTAATCAGATCATAATCTAAAGATAATCAAAAAAGAAAATAACCCGAGAAAAATGAATGAATAGTTGCAGCCTTGTACTTTTACACAGACATACTCACAAAGATCCTTTCTGCTGGCAGAAAGAAAGTGTTGTTTAATTGGATGGTTCTGCTGGTCAGAGGTTGACGTTTCCCAGAAAGGAGCAACAGGGAGCATATGACGAGTCCGAAGTGACCGCCTCGGCTCACTGTGTGCCGTTTGCAGGAGAAACCAGCGCTGTGACCAAGAACAGCTTGGAGCTTTGAAAGCAGACATGACCATGTGCTGAAGCTTCCTCTGAGACATATGGCACCTTTAATGGTGTAATCTTTGTCAGAGTGTGAGACTGTCTTAAAGCTTTAGTGCGTGACATTATATTAATGACTGTCCCTTACATTCAAGCCATTGCCCAAAAAGTTGCTACCAAGCTAATTAAGACTGTCAGCTCCACATAACTCTCTATCTGGATTTCTCAGGGTGACTGTTTTCATCTGGCCACTTAACTCCAGTTAAGACCCCTTCTGAAGAGTCCATCTTGCTTTTATAATCATCCGTGTCCTCCTGCTAGCAAGGGTTGGGGGCACGCGTGATCAAAATGGCTTGTATTATGTGGATGCAACAACAGTGTTTTTGTTGTTACAAAGAAACGATGCAGTATAGCGTTAATTTGGGGCATGTCCTATTGTGTTGTATCATAGTGCTATGATACGTTGCAAGGGATGTTGTTTTCCCTTTAACTTTATTCAGCAATGGTGCTTACTGAACGATCAATCTGGCCAGTGTATCATCATTTCACATCAATTTCTTAACCCTTGGGTTGTCTTCACATCAAAATTGAAGCTCAACAATTTTGTTGAATCTTGTTGTTGATGTTTGTCACTTTTTCTCACGTTTTTGTACCTTTTTTAACACTTTATGTTCATTGTTTGACACTTTTGACGTTTTCAACACTATGTAACACAAACTTGTTAAATTTTGTTTTACTGTTATGTTGTAATTTGTGATCCATAAACCTAATTTATAGGAAATTATATCTAATGTTTGAGTTAGAAAAGCAGAAATTAGGAATAATTTAGACTAAATTAAAGGAATGGATGTTGATGGATAATCATAGACTGGAATATGTCAACTTTTACTCAATACTATTTCAGAAACACTTCAGTTTGTTTTTCAAATGCTACAAAATTGAATAAGACGCCCCAAAATTAATGAAAGTAGAGATTTGTACTTGGCAAAGAGCGTTGGGTGGAATCAATCATGTTATTCATGTACAACATGAGGGTTGTTGGTTTGTTTGTAGTCATGGGTCGTAGCAGCAGTCCCATTGTGGGAATTAAGTCCTAGATTTTTAAGTAAATTTTCTTGCATGTTGTCTTTGGTCTTTGGCCAAAAATCACACAGGATAAAGGGACCTTGATCTCGCATTCCTGGGATGGGAGAAAAACTTGCTCTGACGTGTTGGCATTTCTTTAAACCAATAACAATCATCTTGGGCGGGGCTGAAGACAAAGAAACAATACAAAATCACCTTGGAAAGGAACTTGTGTACATTCAGAAGTAGTCTGATTGGACAGTATGTCTAGCTAGCTTTCTGGATTAACCCTGCAGAGATCTGAGGACCAGGTAACCATA
>NC_048427.1:21026214-21027661 GCF_013103735.1 Etheostoma cragini | reverse complement strand
TAGAGCGTTCAAGAGCAATACAATGGTGAGACCACTTTGGAAGGTTACAGTGAATCTTGAGAGCTCGATAGTATAGTCAGGCTATTGGTTCAGTGATTTCCTTCGAGGTAAGAGACCAAATGGGAAGACAGTAGGACATGGTTGAAAACACAATAGCATGTAAGTAGGTTTCAGAAACAGAAGGAGAAAGATATGATCTGATCTTATTATAAACATAAAGTTTCTGATTTAACTTTTTTGTTAAATTAGACACATGTTCCCGGTATGTAAGGTGAGAATCAAGTAGCACACCAAGATATTTATATATAGTCTAGCTAGCTGTCTGGATTTACCCTGCAGAGATCCAAGGACCACGTAACCATAGTCCTCAGAAATCAGCTGGTGGTTAGAAAACCAACACAGACACAGATGAAAGTAGCACACATCCTTTTTTCTCCCATCTCGGAAAGCTGTGGGGATTAGCCAGACCCTCCTTCACAGCGCTGTGGAGGGTCTGGCAATGCGAGACTACAGGCACCCCTAAAGCTCTGATCCTAGAATCCCTCCTGTCTAGTGCTGAGTTTATATTGCTGCGCTTCCTCAGCTCGCGGCTCTGCCTCACACGGAGCCTGTCACCCATCTCCGTCTGATCTGAAGAAACTCCTGGGAGAACATTGTTGAACCAGCGCTGTTAGATAGCAGAGAGTCGGCTAACTTTCCCTCCCTCCCTCACTCACTTACTCTACCTCATCCATTTTCTGACGCATGTAGCCCTCCCACATCATTCAACTCATAGCCCACTGCCGGCACTCCCCGCTGCCTATCATAACGTCCATGGAAAAGCTCCCAGCAGGATTCCTGCAAAAGATCTAGTGTTTGTAGGAGAGACCAAACGACTGGCAGAGAGAGTCTAAGGGAATGAGATAGCATTATGAGTTAGTGATGCTCCGTATTATATCCCGTTCAATAAGAAATTAATGCTTGATTAGTGACTTAAAATAGTCAGCCATTTAAGGATCCTCAGTATGCGCAGTTAATTAACAGAAACAGTTCCAGTCAAGCCTCTCCCTTTATGAAATAATAATTACTTTACTCACCATGGCACTGTGTTCACTGCTGCTGTGTAATCATTTTGATTTAGGCAAAAAAAATAAGTGTCAGTGATGTAAAACAGGGTTTCTAATGTCTCCAATGTGGCACTGACTCATAAAATACTTTTTAACGGAGTCGTCGCCTGAGACTTTTATTGAACCGTTAATAGTCTGGAACATTAACATGGTATTTATAGCAAACCATTTGGACATCCATGACAAGCTTTAGGCCATTTAACACATTTAACAGCGGAGGAACTAATTCTGTTATCTGCAGGAAAAAGAATAGATTGTGCTGACAGAAACTGTCAAAAAGCCAGCAAGGATAGTTACAGTCAGAGGACTTTGTAATAGAGAGAATATAGAGGCATGGGTCC
>NC_048427.1:21023331-21026165 GCF_013103735.1 Etheostoma cragini | reverse complement strand
CCCACACACACACACACACACACAAACACAGACACACTTATCTAAATCCTAAAAGGTTAACCTATTTAGAAGTACTATCAGGTTTAAATGACTTAAACTTGATTAAGGGCTTTTGTTGACTGGACTATGGAGTTGCACCCTGTTTAAAGTGACATGATGTCACTTATTTACCATGAAATTACAGCTTCATTCATTCATACACGGACTTGTGACAGGGCCAACTGAGCACCCTGACGGCCTGTTTGTCTTCTATGTAACGTGGGCTGGTATGATCGCCCAGTAGAAGTGTGTAACGCAAAATTGCATCACATGTTATGGAGGAAATGTTTCCTCATCACTCCGGCTGTTCTGCCTCGACTCTTGGTGACTTACAGAGTTGCCTGATGGACGGAAAGCTTCACTTGTTGACCTGTCTCCGCTCTGCCAAAGACACGCAGCAGGTCTATTTTCACACGAGCAGCGGGGCGGGAAGGAAGGGAAACATTGAGAGTTCTCCAGTCAATTCACCAAAAGACACTATACACCCATTATTGTTCATGCCTCCTCTAACACACCACATATGACGATTGATCTTAAAAAACATAAGAGACGTCACAGATTCTTTTTTAAAAGCCAAATAAGAGAAGGCACGGGGTAAACCAGCAGGAGTGCTCGGAGTAAGAGTTAGATACTCACCAATAAACACGTGATTGTCCTGTAATGTACTTGTAGAAACAATACATCTTGGTGAGACCATAAATCCAGACGCACCGTGTGGTATGGCGCGTGGCGGAGGAGGGAGGTTCTGCTAACTGCAGCTAATGTCAGCTAGTTAGCTCAGTTAGCCACGCCAGTCTGGGAACTCGGCGCACCGGGGGTTCTTGGTGTTCACACCGCTGGATTTCACAGGACCTTTGGACCGCTGGGAGAACGTTTTCAGGGTTGGCGTGGGGGAGAAATCAATGCTGGTGAGAGTGCGTTGGCGTTGGCGTGCTAGAAGTAGAGCGAAGCCAGTGGGCGACAGGTTTGGGTTCAACAGCCGCTCCAGCTGCAGGTTTCCACAAAGTTAGAGCAATAAATCCACCTGGAACCGGTTTAAAATTGAAGGAATCCAATCTTATGAGTGATCAGTGAGGATAGTGTTACCATCAACTGTTGATTAGCAGAACAGCATTGTGGGTTGCCAAAGTCTTAAGACGAGGTACTGTTATTTTTCTCCCACTGTCTCAGGATTTCGGCAGAGGGTAAACCCAACTAAACTGAGTCCCTGATTATTCATAGCAGGCTTGATCACAATGATGAATTGTTGGACATAAAGTAAACAATGGTTTTCTGTCAGTGAACTAATTTAAATTATGTTAATATCCATTTCCACGAGTACTGGGCCATGCAGGTATCTTGGAACTGTAGTTCATTGCTCTTAACACAATAGAACAATGAGACGATACATGATTTAAAAAAATACAATGAAAACGTGAAGCTATGTACCTTTAAAAAATACATGAATTGTAAAGTAGAAGATTAATAAACCCAAAATAGCTGTAAGATATATAGTTATAATTGCAAAAGTGCACTCAAAATATACACTGTATGAAAAACACTTTTGAATTTATTGTAGATATTATTATAATATCCCATTTTACCCTGGAATATATCAAAAGATTGATTTTCATGAATCAAGACATTGATTAATTATGTTGTGCAATATTAAAATAAGACGTTTGTAAGTTAGTAATTGCTTGTTTTATGATACAAAAATCGTGCTTTTTATGAAAGAGTAAATGACTGCTGCTGCAAAGAAGCTGGCACTGCTCGCTGGGGTGAACGCTGAGTGTATGTAATAATGTTTAAGACTTCAGGATAATATGAAACACGTTTCCTCCAGACATTCACCGATTCACTGCCGGCATCAACAAGGGTTTGGAGTTTCTTTCATGCGATCCGAGGTGCATCCTGGGGGCCGCCAAACAGAAAGCTCCCCCGTCCTTGAAAGTAGCCGCTCGAGCTTAAGACATAATCACGTTGCCATGGTGCTGAGATTGAAAACAGTTTTGTAAACGAGGTAGAGAAATGAAATCTGAATCATGTTCATCATGTTTCATGTCCATTTTTTTCTTCTTCTACTGGTAGTGGAGTTACAGGTGTAGGATGACTGGAGGAACAAAAGATTTACACACAATGTATCAAGACAGTATCGTTGGATTAAGCATTTGGATCACTTTAATCAAAGCTACCTTCCTTGTCACTTCTCTGCTCTGTTTTGATCCTGCCTCAACCAACCATCCCAAATCAGCTACTGGGGCCACACAGAAATCAGACGTGAGTCCTCACAGCTCTGTGCAGAACACTACAGGTACTATAATATTATTAGCACATTGTTCTCACTGATTAAGTTGTTTTTGGCTGATTAGTTCTGCATGAGGGCACAAGAACTGCACATGCTGCTTTATTAAAATTGGAGGGGAAAAGTGGTAATCTGTGGTAATTAGAGGGCTGGCAGATCTCCAGGAAGAGAAGGGATTGTTTTAGAGCCTGGGAGAGGAGAGTGCAGCATCACACGGAGGCTGCACATGCACATACAGTTTAATAAATAATTATATGGATAACTGTAAAGATTATGTCACAGAAAGTAATTACATGACATAATTGAATGCTACATCGGTGGATCAATGGAACAATATCCCAGTTCTTCTGTTTCAACACGCATCACAGTTGAGCCCTGCAAGGGTCTGTTTTCTTCATCCTGCTCCCGCCAAATTTCTGAACAGTACCGCCCGCACCGGCAACATGTGTGTTACACACCCACCCGCACCGGCAACATGTGTGTTACACACCCACCCGCACCAGCAACATGT
>NC_048427.1:21020543-21023231 GCF_013103735.1 Etheostoma cragini | reverse complement strand
CAACATGTGTGTTACACACCCACCCACACCAGCAACATGTGTGTAACACACCCACCCGCACCGGCAACATGTGTGTTACACACCCACCCGCACCGGCAACTTGTGTGTTACACACCCGCCCGCACCAGCAACGTTTTTTGTGTCTTCTGTCCCGTACGACAATACACGTCATTTCATAGGCTGTTAACAGTAATAATGTTTAATAATTGTTTCAAAAGACTTTGCGTCATCACACGGCATGTAAAAATAGACAGTTTTCCAAAAAATACAGTATGATGAAAAATTGAAGCAGTGCATACCTGCTGCTTGAGATGTTTTGTGTGTGTGATTGTGTGTGTGTGTGTGTCAGCTGTATTGTGTTGATGTGATCTTGCTGCGTTTCGTAGAACCAAGAAGGATAACCGAGGCTCTCAGCTGCTTTCCTTCACCTTCTGTCTCAGTTTTACGCACCGCTGTACATCATTCAGTGACGCCATCCTGTCGCTTTGCAACATCCCCATCCCAGTGTGTTATTTTAATATATATA
Source organism: Etheostoma cragini (assembly GCF_013103735.1). Classification (NCBI taxonomy): domain Eukaryota; kingdom Metazoa; phylum Chordata; class Actinopteri; order Perciformes; family Percidae; genus Etheostoma; species Etheostoma cragini. The sequence goes on along the minus strand of NC_048427.1, from coordinate 21,022,705 downwards.
TACAGTATATATATATATATTTATATATACACAAACACATATACTAATAATATGGTTGTTAAAGCTTTTTAAAGGTTAGGGGAACGTTTTGAAAACGTTCGATGTAACCAAAAACTAATGTTTTGAGAACGTTAAACCAACTCTGCGACCAAAACCTAAACAAACCTTTGCTTTAGGGAACATTCCCACAAGCAAAAACAAACATTCCCAGAACGTTGTGGGAACCAAAACTTGTTAGCTGGGTTAACGGTGTGACAGCAGCTAATGATGGCAGGGGTAATTATTGTCAAAGATTTCTTCAACCAATCAGAGTAGGAGAACAATAAACCTCATTTTAAGTGCATGTATAGCACAGGTTGCCATGTTGGATATAATAAGAACATCGCTCAAGCTTACCATCTACCATACAGATCAGAGGAGTGGCTGTCCCGTCAGTCAGACAGAGTGATCCTATTGGGCCCTGACACATCAAGCCCACTACCGCTGACGCTGGCCTACTGATCAAATACTCCACCTCACATCTGTCAAGGGTTGCACTTGAATTCACAGCGAATACATTGGCTGACGGCTGACATGCACATATGTTCTGTGCCTGTGAGAAAGAAAAAGAACTGTCGTAATTCGAAGGACATTGAGACGGTCATGAAAAAAAACATCCAAATTTGTATTCCTAGCTTTTGAAAAGAACTGAATGTTTTTTATAAGATAGGAATACACATTTGATAGACTCTGCAGCAGGGCACAACCTTACATTGGGCCCACATAATAATCATTGGACTCAACATTGGAGGCAGAATGTGTGATTTAATAAAAAAAACATTTTTGTTTGGAGATGAAACAGTATAAACTAGTAAACTAGAATGACACTAGAATGCCCCCCCCCCCCCCCCGAATCAGTGACTTTGTCAAGGTGAAAAGGGGTTTAGAAGTCCATGGTACGGACGGCAGCCTCTGTGTTGTTGCACTGTGATCCTCAGAGGTGAACAACACAACGTGATTGGATAATGTCTTTATTCATGTTGTTAACACTCAGAAAAATCACGACGCTTTATCAGCGCGTCGCGTTCTGTGTGAAAGTGCTCTTGACATGAACAACAGAATATTTTGAGGTGGGAACTGTTCACACAAATAACCGCCCCCAGTGTGTAAACACAAAAAAAGACTTCTTCTAAATATTAATGTATCATTATGAAAATACAGGCTTGCGCAGAATTGTTATTTAAAGTAAGGGCAGGTGGGAAACATATAGCATACATAATGATGTAATAATTAAATTGTGTTAAATGTTTGCCCCACTATGGCAAGACAAATTGATATCACAGCAGGCCTCATTATTTATTCATAAAGTTGGGAATAAAAAGCCTTTGACCTATGTATCAAAATGTGCTGAAGTGTGCTCTGTATCAAGTGAGCTGCTGGACGTGCTGCAAGGCTGAGTTGGAACTCTTGCAAAATGACAATTTAATTAAATGCATTCAAATGAAAAAGGAGATGTTATGACATTTATTTAATGCGCAGATGGGTTTTTTTTGGTCTGAAATAATGCAACGAGGCAAAGAGTTAGCAGTGAAAGTGTTAGCCTTTATGAACAACGGAAAAACGTGGATCTTTATTATGAATATTTACAGTCTAAGAAACTGACTTGACATTTGCATTTGGGAAAACTAATGGGATTTTCAGCATCAAGAGCAGTTGATGTATTAATAGTAGGAAGTCTCTTAGTTAGTCAGTAATGTACATTTTCCGTCACAATGACCAGAATCGTGTCGGTGTTGTGTGCACCAAAGACATCTAAGGGATTAAAATAGGAGGGCTGAAAGGCTGTAGGAACACATTACATGTCTGCCTGCTCCTAACAAACTTAACTGCATGAAACGATAATCCTGACTGACAACACAAGGGGAAAACACCAGACTTTCACCAGGAAACAGGTGTTCATGTCCTGGAGAAGTTAAGGAGAAAACACCAGACTTTCACCAGGAAACAGGTGTTCATGTCCTGGAAAAGTTAAGGAGAAAACACCAGACTTTCACCAGGAAACAGGTGTTCATGTCCTGGAGATGTTAAGGAGAAAACACAAGACATTCACCAGGAAACAGGTGTTCATGTCCTGGTGAAGTTAAGGAGAAAACACAAGACTTTCACCAGGAAACAGGTGTTCA
>NC_048427.1:20984330-21020443 GCF_013103735.1 Etheostoma cragini | reverse complement strand
AAGTTAAGGAGAAAACACCAGACTTTCACCAGGAAACAGGTGTTCATGTCCTGGAGAAGTTAAGGAGAAAACACCAGCATCATGCTGTTAAGAACTCCATCATAGAAACCATTTGATTAAGATATAACGATGGGGAAAAATAGCTAAAATAAAAAACCTTTCCCTCTGCAATTATTGAGAGCTCCAAAAGGTTGCAATAATTGCAGTGTGTGTGTGTGTGTGTGTGTGTGTGTGTGTATGTGTGTGTGTATGTGTGTGTGTGCACGGCCCATGCAGCAGGCAGGTAATGTGTTTCCTGTGTCTTTGAGAGAGTCCAGTATATGTTTACCTGATCATCTTGTCTATATCTGGTGTTGAGCTTGGGACCATTAGCCCCCACACAGGTCTGCTACGCTGACCCAAGCTGATTCATTCAACACCGGAGCGATAAGGGAGGGTGTGCATAGTGTGTTGCATGCGCCACCCCCACTATACCATCCCCAAAGTACATCACTTACACAAAAACAAGCAGTTGTTGTCTCCTTACAGGTCTTCACTTCCCACAGCGTCTCTCAAAAAAAAAGCATATTGAACATGCCAAAATCAGAACTGCAGCCAAGGAAAGATTTTATTGGCCCTAGGGAGGGAAATGTGTTTTTGTTAGACTCATTAAATTAGCTGTTAGAAATTATCTCAGGCAGATGAATCCGCTGGATTTTTTGTCCCTTTTTCAACACTTTAGACGCTTTTTTCAATGTCACTTTTTTTGACGTTTTCAACACTAACTTATTAAGTGTAGTTTTACGATTATTTTTGGAATTTATGGTCAATAAACCTCATTTTTAAGAAATGATCCCTAATATTTTAGTTAGAAAAGCAGAAAGTAGGAATTATTTCAACACAATTAAAGGAAAGTATGTTGATGGATAATCACGGACTGGAATATTTTAACTTTTTTTAAACCACAATGTTTTTTTCAAATGCTATAAAATTGAATAAGACGCCCTAAAATTAATGAAAGTAGAGATTTATACTTGGCAAAGAGCGATGTGTGGAATCAATCATTTTATTTTGTTGAATTATAATTGGGTAGTGAAACAGAACACTGATATAGGAAAACGGGACAACTTGACCTGTTTTACCAGTTTCAATATCAGAAACATGTTCTTTATTCTTTTTAACTAAATTACTTGTATTTGATAAAATGCTCTTCGCACGTAAAATAATTGACTACTTTCATTGAATTTTGGGTGATTTATTAATTTTACTGCATTTGAAAAGAAAAACGGATGGTTTCTAAACAGTATTTGGACTAAACTTTTACATACACGAGCCTCTGGTTAGCCATCATCAATGTTCCTCGGAAATAGTAGACATTTAAAAGTTTTTTTAACTAAAAAATTAGGAATCATTTTCTACAAATGAGATTTCTTGTCCATGAATTCCAAAAATATGTAAACCTAGTGGTATTACATTGGTTTTAGTGGTGTATGTATTGGTGGTAGGGTGAAACAAATCATCAACAACATTGGAAAAAAGTGACAAGTATCAAAGAAAGAGACAAGAATATGTCAGATAAAAGTGTCCAAAACATTTAATATGTCGGAGATGGCACGTCTCTGGTGCAACTAGGGGTTAAGTGTCTTGCTCAGGGACACATGGGTTGATGTATTGCGGGGGGAATTGTCATGTCCACTGCACCGTCACCCACCCCACTTCCAACATGCCACTCTGTCACAGAAGTGATTCTGCACCACCGTCCAAGGTTGTCCCGCTTCTGTCTGATCACTGGCAGCAAGCTTGGTAATGTGCGTAGGTTGGCGAGGTACTAGAAGGTACGCTCCTTTGTGAAAGTAAAGGCTGTGTTTTTTTTCTTTTTTCTGGCAGCAGTACATGCCAATGCAGACCTATTTTTGGTCATTTTGGCAAACAGTGGTTGGCTTGCCCTTGAAAGTATTTCTTTTCGGACTCTGCTGGGTTGATGTTCACAAATTCCGTTATTTTCTGCAGTTAAGAATTATTGGACTGATGTACATACTGTTAGTCAAAATGTAATAAAGATATTTGATTTTTCCTTATCATCTTCAATGCTATTAAATGAATACTTGCAGCATGTTTGAAAAGTTCTAGTACATCCCAAACCATAGTGAGATGTATTGTGACACCTGCATTTCTTTTGGAGATTCACGCTTTCAGCTAAATCAGAACTTATGCAGGGTTGTCTTGGAGTGCACTGACCACCCCCCTCTCCACGCTGATGAGAATGGATTGCCTGGTCTCTGCCTCTCCGAACACAGACACTTGTCACATGAGATCTTTCTCATATTGGCAATGCAAAGTTACAATTTCATAGAATATGGAGTGGCGCTGGAATCATCCTACAACACATGCAGGGTGAAAAGCAACATATTGGATCCTTGAGAGAGGATATATACTTTATTCATCCCACGACGGGGAAATTTTGTCGTTACAGTAGCAGCATTTTTCATTAACAGTAAAAAACAATAACACACATACCGTCAGTATACAATACTATTACCTTGAGTCCTTTTCGTATTCATTCAATATATTCTGTTTAAATAGTCTCTTAAAATTTCCCATTGTTGTACATGATTTCATATCTTCACTGCAGCGCCATAAAGTTCATAAATCATCTCCTTTGGTTGTGATGCAGTGATATTTATTAGCATTTGTTCTTATGAGTTTCCTTTGAAATTGAGTTCCTCTTATGTGTTGTTTGATCTCTCTCATTTGCAACAACCCTTAGATACTGCTCAAGAGCTGTTGATTATTTACTTTGTACATGACTTGTACAGTTTTAAAGTCAACAATATCTCTAAATATTAGTGCTTTTAGTTAGATGAAAAGTGGATAAGTTGTAGCTCTATAAACAGAGGTGTCCAAAGTATTTGCATGTATTACTCAAGAAGAAGTATAGATAGTTGGGTTAAAAAAGACTTCTTCTGCTAAAAGTGTAAAAGTAATGTAAGAGGGAAAAAATATCATGGGCCTATGCTTTTTCAATAAGATTTCGTAAGATGGCGAGTTTTGTAAACAATTAGCTTTCGGTACTTGGGTGCGCAGAGCTTGCAGTGCATTCCAAAGGAGTTGTTTTTGCATCCAACAATTTAAAAAAAGTCTTCCAGGTACAGTCAGGGATGTAGTAGTGTTGGCTGGTCTATTGGCTACCAACCTCCTGCTCCAGGTACGACCAGGGATGTAGTAGGGTTGGCTGGTCTACCTGGCCACCAACCTCCTGGTCCAGGCAGAACCAGGGATGTAGAAGGGTTGGCTGGTCTTCCTGGCCACCAACCTCCTGGTCCAGGTACGACCAGGGATGTAGAAGGCTTGGCTGCTCTTCCTGCCTAAAAACCTCCTGGTCCAGGTACGACCAGGGATGTTGAAGGTTTGGCTGGTCTTACTGGCTACCAACCTCCTGGTCCAGGTACGACCAGGGATGTAGAAGGTTTGGCTGGTCTTACTGGCTTCCAACCTCCTGGTCCAGGTACAACCAGGGATGTAGAAGGTTTGGCTGGTCTTCCTGGCCACCAACCTCCTTGTCCAGGTATGACCAGGGATGCAGAAAGGTTGGCTGGGGCCTTTGGGGAGTTTGGGTCCAGGGCTCATGGTCATGGTAATCCACCAACAAAACGTGTCTCTACCCAGGAAGTGGACAGTGTCTCGGTAGCGTAGTGTCATTTCCCACCTTCAGCTCCCATCACACATTGAGGTGTGGGATCTACAGAATGTGTTGGGATGTTACTTTGAAGTGATGCTAGAGTAATTTCCTGTTCATAGCACTGCATCACACTGCGCTGTATGATCAGCTGTTACTGTATTGTGTCAACAGTTAACTTCATTTAATATTGCATGTGGCGTTTTCTTTGCGTGGTGCTAACGTTGCACCAAAACAATTTCCAGCCATCATTGCTGCGTCTGGAGCTTAGCACCGCACAAGATGTTTGTGATTGGTTTAAAAGAAATACAAACAACCCAGAGTGTCCTACCCCAGAATGCATCGGTGGTGTAGCCAGACCTTACTCCATGGCGCTGCGGAGATGGGTCTGACTAACTTGGTTCAAGGCTTAAAACTCTTCATGATATGTAAGCATTAAGTCAATGGAGATATTGAATGGAGTGGTCATTGGTGAGCTCTGCAGGAGTCGTGTTAAGTTACTGCTGATGAAGCACCAACATTTCCTGATGTTGGTGTTTCATAATAAAAACTTTTAAATGCCAAAATAACGGCGCGGATTAAATTCCTAGGAAAAGAAACCGTTTAAACAGCCGCTGCTTTGACCACCCAGGTTTGTTGTCTTACTCCAGTACGGCGGAGGGTTGTCTGGCAATCCCAGACTACTAAATAGCAAAAGCAGAAAATACAACATTAACACAGGAATGTCTGTAGTAATAGCCTACATTTTGGTGAATTCTGGGACCTTTATAAAAATAAAAATATTGTTCTTGTACATGGGCGGAGGCCTTTTCCAGGCAACAGCAAGGCACAGAGCTCCAGACAGCCGGGGATATAAGAACAGGCAGTGTGAGATGATAAACTCTTCGAACGAGTACATGGTTCCACTCACAGTTGAGTGGGCGGTCCTTAATATGGCTTTAATTACATTAATTATAGGGAAACATCTATTTACTGCAGCTCAACATGTATGCATCATTCAGAGTGTCAGAAAATGTTAGATACGGCCCTTTAAATTGACACACTTGCTCTGCGTCAGGAGTAGCTTCAGGCTAAATTAGGTTGTGTTACTCAATCCTAGCCACTGGGCATGGGTGCCTTGCCCACAGGATACCGCCCACATGGCTTTATTTATGTCTGGAGTTACTCATGCATACCAAAACACTGTTAAATGCTGCCATTTAACCCATGATACGATATGCACACACCTTGTCTTCTACCCAACGGCATTGCAACAGACCCATTACACGTGTTAAAACTACTCTGAATTGATCTGCGATGAATGCACTGGATAAAGACAATGTGCGCGGCAGCTGATTCTCAATTGCATCTCATGGGTGCTGTTTAAGGTGGAGGATTTTTGGTTTGAACATGGAATGGACCGGCATCACACTGAGAAGATTGGTGTTGCCTGCTTAGCTGAGGAAAATCCCAAGCATGAAAAGGTGATTAAACTCCTCTTAATCTCATTAAACAGTAATGAAGAAACTAAGTGGAAGCACTGCTGTGGCAGAGATTTCAGGGGGAGCTCCCACGTTTTTCCCCTACCAGCCTCTGGTTCCCTCTCTGTGTAGGATGTGAAGTCATTTGCAACAACAGTAAGGTTTTTTTACGCGGCAGCTTCACTTAACATTACACACACTAGTTATTTATTTTTTTGTTTAAAGAATATATTTGGGGCATTTTAGACCAATAATTCCACAGTACAGATGGTGACTTCACCAGCATGGACCACCCCACAACCATGTGTTAGTTAAAGATTTGATGAACATTATGAATGTGCAGATGAACATTATGAATACAACTCTGGTAATATTAATTATTTGTTGGTAGACAGCGTGATACATTTCTGCAAGCAAACTTTGTTCACAACTGTTTGTATGAAAAGGAATAGAAACATCTTAAGATTTTTCAAATCTATCACATATACCAATCTGACCGCTAAAACAACATGGGACGACACTACGCGCAGGTTTGTATCCGCTTCAAAGCCGGCGGATGGAAACACACTTTCAGCGCCGCATGAACCTTTTCAGCGAACTTCAGATAATTTAATTCAAAAGTGGATAGAGAGCTTATATGCATCAAGATGTCCACATATGGAGTATACATCTCACGGTATATTGCTCCTGTTGCAGTTTATTCTAATTATGCCACAGCTGTAGAAGTGCGCAACGAAGTATGGATGGTTCTTCAGGGACAATCTCTAGAATAAATTCAATTAACAGGGACATCCCCTTATAGTGATTTTTCAACGGGGGTCAAGACCTAAATATACTTCTGTATCTTGTATCACTCATGAGAAATAAAGGCTTCGATATTGAAATTCAAGCTTATTCATTAATTTACATTCACTAGTTATTTATGACAAGTAGGTCTGAAAGGATGGAAAAAATAATGACAGTATTCTAGATGGATAAATCAGGCCATGGCTGCAGGATATGTATGTGTCTCTTTGTGATTCAAGCTGATATGACATGGTGCCTGAGCCTGCACCGCTTTTGATTTCTCGGTTATGCCGAGGTGTTAAATGGAAAGGATTCTAACACAAGAGAGGTCCTGGGCTCTTAGAAGAAGATGGGACAGCGAGCAGAAAAAGGAGAGCAAGGAGTAATGACTTGAAAATCTCTTTCTCAGAATGCAACAAGATAAAGAGCCACACCAGATTAACATAAGAAGTCCTCTTTGCCTAATAAAGTGTGCCGGAACATCTTATCTGAGGAAGACAAATTGACATTCCGCTCGGCTGCAGTCCACCTCAGCCGTCACACGCTGCGGTTTGATTGCCTCTCTCTTACCACCAGAGTCACGTCACGAGGTGTTCCTCGAGCCTCAAAGGCAAGTGCATTAAAGTCTTTAACCCCATCATGGCTGACAGCACTTCACACATGTAATGCTACATTGTCTTTCAAGTTAAGGCAGTAGAGGCTTTGATGGTAGCAGAATGGCTTCGTTTGTAGCAAAAGAGTAGACACGTATGTGTTGAAAGGCTGAGTGGTCAACTTTACAGAATAACGGGTAGTAGGGCTGGGCGATATGGAGAAAATCAAATAGATATCCCTCATGTGGTCCTCGGGTCAAATTGACCCTTTTTTCTATATCAATGTTCTTTTTAACTACCCAAAATAACACTCTTTGGATGTACAAATCTCTACTTTCATTAACTTTGGGGTCGTCTTATTCAATTTTATAGGATTTAAAGAAAAGTGTAAGTCGTTTCAAAATGGCAGTAGAGTAAAAGTTGACATATTAGCCATCAACATACATTCCTTTAATCTGATTTATGATTTTGTAACTCAAACATTAGGTATTATTTCCTATAAATGAGGTGTGACCATAAATCCCAAACATAACTGTAAAACTAAAGTTAATGAGTTAGTCTTGACAAATATTAAAAAGGTGTTGAAAAAAAGGACAAAAACGTAATAAAAAGTTAAAAACATTGATTTAAAAGCATCAATAAAAGTGTTGATTTTCACAACCCTACACAAGGGATATTCAGATATTCTTGACCAAATACATCAATGTTGACGATATTGTTGGCTTGAATATTGGTGCTTGAACAAAATATTTGTTACAGTAAGATTTTACATAAATAATCAACAATAATTTGGAAAACTGTTGCTGAATTTTTAAGGTCTGCCTTGTAGCACAATCCAATCTTTCTTCAAAAGTTGACATTTCAGCAATTAGCATGCTACCTTGAAATTTGTTGTTTCCTATATCGAAAGAAATTAGAGAACAGCAACAGAAAGAGAGCTGGAAATGTACTTCCTTTGATCCAGACTAACATCAGTTGGCTCCATCCTCTGGTGATGATGGATGGATGTCTGGATATCTGGATATGTAATATAATAACTGGACCAAAGAGGTGGAATCAACACTTCCATCCCTCGAGCTACCTGGCTAAAGATCCTTAATTTGCCAATAATTATATAGTAGCTGCCATCTAATGTACATTATATTTTAATTGCCTATGCCCCATTGAAAGGATTGAGGACCTTTTGTCCATTTTCTGTTGAAGATGTACTCTGTGATGTCATGTCATCGGGGCATTGCAATTCCACACACACTCTCACACTCACCACTGTGCAGTAGAACACAGTTCCCTGCCATTCTGCTGGGCTCCTCTGACACTTTGAGCAGCTAATTGGCCTTAAAAAGACCACTAAATAGTTTTCAACTGAAGATTAGTTTGGAAATGCATCCAATTAACTGACAGCCGAGTGCTGATTGGACCACTTAGTGCTAATTTAGAGCAGGTTGGATACGAGCAAAGGTCATCCACTGTGGAGCGGAGTTGATGGTGCTTAAGTCAGCGGTCCTGCCATGCTGGAGAAATGTGGGCACTGGGTACTCTACGGAAATGTAGTGACCTTAGTCAACTGTCAGAGCAACACTTTAGGACCATTTGAGAACACAACATCATGAATAAACACGAGTGGCAATGGCACAGCTGCACAAAAACGCCACGGTAAAAGCGAGGAAGACCCTGCAATGCATAAATATTAGACCAGACGACAATCTGGCTAGTGTGTCATGGACAGAAATCCACTCAGAAACACTTTCCCTGCACTTCATTTGAGTCTGCAAGAACCCATTAAGGTAAAGTAACTCATTATGCAAACGTTGCCCTGAATGGCGTCCAGAATGTTCCTCGGTGCTCTGCCATGATTAATGACAACGCCGCCACACATCTCCGGTGGCGGGTGCATCCAAATCCAGACGGAGGATGATTAGGAAAGTTTGACAGCGAGGCTGTAAGTACAGTAACAATGTCAAACCAAGAGCTTAACTGTGAGGAAACATGGATTATGCTTAGCGTAGTGAGAAAGAATGGGGGTAAAGAGAAGAGGCTGGAACTTCTGTTTCTCTTCTTAACAAAACCAAGTTATCACTCCATGCTGGACACTTGAAGACGAGGGGGACAGACTGTTTAGGGGGATGACATTTACTGATCCTTGCCCCTTTTGTCCCTCCAAATTGCGAATTCCAAGTAGCCTACAGTAATTTTTGGATTGATGGAAACATTGACACTTCCATGAATGGAGCCCTGCTAACATTTACCTGGCTACACAGACGTAGAGCATGCCGAAGTATTTGGTACTAAGGTCATCAATGTGCAAAAACACAAGACATTTCTTTCTTTTTTGACATTAGAATCTATTACTTACAGGAAGTTGGAAATATTTGGTGGGACAGGGTGCTGCAAAATGTGTGTGTGTGTGTGTGTGGATGGGGGTAGTGTAGGCAATTATTGTTTTGATTTTTGTGTTTTAGTTTTTTCCACTTCCTGTTGCTCCCTGGTGTTGTCCTGTTTTACTTCCTGTTGTATTGTTTTCCAGCCTGTGTGATTACCTGTCCCCGCCCTAATGTCTTGCACCTGTGTCTCATTGTCTCCCTTGTCTTGTGTCTTTAAGTTCCCCTCCCCCCAGTGTGAGATCTGTTTGCTATGCTTTTGGTTTTCCCTGGGTTCCTGTTTCCCTGTGACTTTTTGGATTCCTTTGGACTTTGACTCTTGCCTGTTTCCTCGATTTTCCCCTTTGCCATCCTGCTCTCATCAGCACCCAGAGGAGCCTGTTTAGTGTAGGACTAACAGATTCAAGGACACCTTTGTCCCTAATGCCATCAGACTCTACAACTCCTCACTCGGGGGGAGGAAATAGGGCAGAGAGGACAATACACACAAACCTGGACTCACAAAAAAAGCTTAAATTCTAGTCACACGCCGCATTTTTGGGCAGTAACGGTAACGGCGTTATTAAGAAGGGAAGAGGATCAATTAGATTACTCGTTAATGAAAAAAGGAACGCCGTTCTTCCCATCACGGGCGGCTAAATACAACCAGCAACTACTTCCGCTCAGATTTTGTAGTTCTGTGGGACTGTAGACTGTTCACGTGACAGTGCTTTACTTACTTTAAAATACTTCTATTTTAGCAATATTACGGTCTATTGGTGAAGTAGCATTGATCACTTTGAGAGATGGGTACAGTTTGTCCCTACCACCGGTAAAAATAATACACAGGGATATGTAGAAAGGGGGAAATCCCACGCACCCCCCTCTGAAAAATCGCACCTTGGCTAAACTACACATCATGTTGAGGCATAAAGTCAAAATGAGAACACAAACCAGCACGCGCCATGCTAATATCATTACAGGTCCCTCATCCTGTTATGTGACGTGACCAGTTAACACGGTGACGGACGGTCGGCCTGCACGGCAGTGTAATTGGTACGTCTTAATCCTGTCGGTGGCCCCCCCGCCCGGGCTCTGTGGCCTGTGATTACAACACTTTGATCATCACTCATTAGCACCAGAGAGAATACATGATGATTATGGTTTGGAAATTACAGAGAGAGAGGGTGAGAGAGAGAAAGAAAGAGAAGGTAGCCTTAACAGTCAGAGCTCGAGCTGATGGGAAGCGAATCTATCCCGAATCACTGCAGGTGGATTCGTGGGACAAAGAAAATGATTTGCTGTTTACCTATAAATCCCTCTAGCATCCATTGTGAAGAATTATGTAAATTTAGTTTTTGCTCTTTTTTAGACTTGTTTTCTTATATCAGCAAACTGAATAAGACAATTTCCCGAAGCACTTTTCCCCAGCTGCATTCAATGATCTGCGTTTATGTCGCTCTCACACAAGTATTGAGGTGACGGCTGGTCTCCCATTGTGTGTTCTCTTAATGGCACTGATGGCATTACTTACTGGCAAAATGCTCCATTCCAGCACTCCAGAAGCCTCGGAGATAAAAAGAAATGCTAAACCTGCCATCTGAATGCCTGACCTGTCACCTGGCTTAAGGAATGCTGAGCTGTCAGGAACACAATTGTGAAGCCTGGTACACTGAAACCGCCTTGTAAAGCAATATCCGCTGTCTTAACAATACGGGGGCCTGTCCTTACTCTATAATAGAGCTGTGAATCTTCACTGGTCTCACAACTCCATTACTATTGTCCCGTCAACGATGCGTCAATTCCTCAATGTTATTATATATTTCTACACATGGTTTTCATCAACAAATTCAAGCAGTCAGATATAAAGGAACTCCCCTTTTGCTGATTCTCCTGTTAAAACTAAAAATATGCCATGCACTGCTACAATGTCCAAGCTCCTGACTCATTAGACATGGCAGTGTGATCATTTGCAGTCCGACACTTTTTATAAGTGGAAACAGTGTCTCCTCTCCAAAGAAGTTCTCATTTACCCCTCCGCCGGCCCAGGGTTGTTCTGTCCTCTGTATCAATGGGGATGTAACAGACCTAGAATTAAACTGGTCTTGGCCGGCCACACGACAGACAACGAAACATATGTTTTGGCCATCTCCTCTCCTTGTCTTGACTTTGTACAGACGTGGAACAAAAGGCTGCCCACTGGGCCTCAGAACAGAGTGCAATCAAAGGTAAAATGGATTACCCTTCCATGCTATGTTACAAAAAGCCACAGTTATCCTCCAGACTCCTTTGCTACCAAATTATACAGAATTAGAAAAGAGATTCATTCTTTTACTTTTTAGGGTGACACAAAACAAGTCGAAATGTTTTGGCAGTGTTGGCATAATGCCAAGCAACCCGGATCTCATGTGGCTCCGCTCTTACTGCACGCCGTCCGTCTCTAGTCCTACACAACGTGGGCCCAACTTGACAGCTCTGCGGCTCAAAGAACAGGTGAAGTTAACACGGAGACGACAGGATTTGACATAATAATGAAATCACATGGCACAAGTCCGGCGTTTAATATCTCTGAGTGCTGAGGAGCTAACGGAGGACTGGGTAGGAAAGGCACGATCCAATTAAATGATCATCAATGCGTGTTTGGAGATTGATGCTCCTTAGCCCATTAGAGATGTAAAGTCAATGGAGTGAGCATGTCATCTGTTTAAAAGAGTTTTTGTCAACAAAGCTGGGTTAGCAGTGACTGTGCTTATCGCTGTGGATAAAACATGAGGATTGTGCACATTCTAAAGCTCTTTTACATTATAATTCCCTGAGAGGATTTTACACAAAACAACGTTCACAAAGATATTGTACCTTCCCCCTGCACATTCCCACACACTTTTTCTTTACTTTGTAATTGTTTAAAAGCAAATGTGCCTCCTCTGTGTACTGTACACTCTTTACAGAATTAGGGTACCATTATCGCTGTATTGACTGGCTGTATTGAAGTCCCATTACCGGGCCAGGAGCCAGATAGAGTGTGGTATGATTCTTGCTGTTGGAGGAGAGAGCAGGCCAAGTGCATTTAGAACAGATGAGTTACTGCTGTACTTTATGGATTGTAGTTTTTTTTTCTGCACTGAGAAAGTGTTGCCACACCCCAGAGAGGTTTTAGCTAATGCCAAAGGAAATCATGAACGCAGAAAAAGCTCCTGTCCTTCCTCCGACCCCCTAACGAAGCTCCAGAGGCGGCGGTGTCCCACTCCGACGCTCTGCAGTTAAAACGTATTTCACACTATAATAGTCACATTTGCTATTCATTCGCGGATCACATGCTAGTCAAACCGTAGATTTACCAATCAATAGAACGTTGTACAAACAAGCTAGAACAGTGTTAGCAGTTGTTATCTCTAAGCCACTAAATCGGTAGGAGCACCTTGGTACAAAAGTTGATTTCCTTTACATACAGAGGTTTCACCATAAATGTGCGCTTAAATATGTGTCAGAATGCAGGAAATTAAGTCTTTGACTTTCAGATTTGAGAGTCAAAGCAGATATGCCATCTTGCTTTTTGCAAGAGCAAACATAACAGGAAATAGGCAAATGTTTGCATTCATGGTTGTGTATTAAGTATGTTCATATATTTTATCAGCGTAACAAAGTACTGTATGTAATCGGTATGTAGTATGGCACAACACTAGTTTTTTTAAAACAAGAGAGAATGCACACTTCCTCTAGATAGAGAGCAGACCTACACATCAATCTCAGCTGATTACATCAAATGCATGTAAAACTACTAAAGGAGTATTTTTACATTCCAGGCTCTGTTTTCATTTCAGATTTGCAACGGCTATGAATATGTATACTATAAATTATGAATTTATATATACATGTTTCCCAGATGATTGCTTGATGGACTATTACACACCTCTGTCATTAATATCTATGAAAATAAAAAGACTTGCTTATCTACTCATCATTATGTGTAACTGATACACACATTATTGAAGTACTCAATCGTTTGAAAGAAAATTTACAGTGCACTTCATGCTTTGTAGAGTATCACTTCTTGATATTGTAGATGTACAAAATGGCTTTTTAAGCATTAAATTAAGAATGTATCTTTTGGGAAGTTATTTTGGCGCTGACACTGATAAGGGACAAGGACAAAACATTTTTTGTAAATAAATATTTGATGTCGAGCCACCAGCAAAGTGCTCAGGTTCCCCCTTTTAAAGTCTCACACAAGTCTCAATGGACGGGGGGCATTCTGCGACTCCTGTTACACAGTCTGGCTCTTCCTCAAATAACTGGTCGATGCCTCGTGTGATTTTAGAACCTTTATTTCTGGACAGTGTGATTTGATGGCAACTGTACAAAATATTCTGTATATATGTTAATGTAAATAAATCTAATCTATAGTGAAAAAGTTCCCAATGATATCGCCAGCCATGAAACTCATTTAGTCTTTTCATTGGAGTTGATTCATAGGTTTGTGAAGATTTCTCACTGTGGGAATTTATTTTAGAGACATTTCTGTCTCTTCTTATGTCGTCTTTCACTGCAAAGTAGCATTTCACTTCTTTCTGAGTCTCACTTTAACTGCTGCTGCTGATTATTTCATGAACGTTCCAGCACTGAGAGGTTTAGCAAAAAGATCAAATACCTGAGCTGAAACAAAGGTTTCATGCAAAACTTTTTTTACAGGTGCTTTGGGACACGAGTAAATATTACCGCGTTAATGAAACTCATTTTTCTATTAGAACCGAAAAAAGGAAACTGCATGAGTTTATGTAATAAAAAAACAAACACGAACAACGAAGATGGAACGCCTGCACAGTTCTTTAAAGCTCCCATGGCATGAACATCTCACTTTGAGGTTTTTTAACATTAATATGAGTCCCCCCAGCCTGCCTATGGTCCCCCCAGTGGCTAGAAATGGTGATAGGTGTTAACCGAGCCCTGGGTATCCTGCTCTGCCTTTGAGGAAATAAAAGCTCAGACAGGCAGACCTGGAATCTTGCTTCATTTCAGGTAACTACCTCTTGAAGCTCATCAAGAGAATGTCAATAATGTGCAAAGCAGTAATCAGAGCAAAGGGCGGCTACTTTTGAAGAAACTCAAATATAAGACATATTTTCAGTTATTTCACGCTTTTTGTTTTTTGTTGAAGTACATAATTCAAAATGTGTTCATTCATAGTTTTAGAAGTCATATTTATATTACTCTTTGGTTTGCATTTAACGTTTCTGAGCCATTTTAACTTGTTGGAATGGACATGGTTGCCAAAATAAAATGCTCCAACAAAGGATACATTAACATGTGTGTCATGGTGGACTATTTCACCAAATGGATAAAAGTATATCCACTAAAAGGAAAGAGGGCTGAAGAAGTTTCAGAGTGCATGATGGACTTCTTTTATAAATGTATCATGGTGCACCGAAACACCTTCTGACTGACCAGGGCAAAGAATTTGTTAACAAAGTAAGTCAAATGTTGAGACATTTCACTGTATCAAATCACTGAAAAAAAACAAAAAACATATCACATTTATTTTCATGTCCACTGCCAGATCAACCTGGACACTGTGTCAAGGCTCCGTGCCCCATACCACCCTCAAACCTAGAGCTTGGTGGAAAGACTCGATGGCACCATTCAACTGTGAGAAATTAGTTTTTTGTACATTTTCTATATATGATATAACTATGTGTAATTTGCCAATATCAGGGCTTTGAAAAAAAATGCTGCAGGGCCACCCAAGCGACTGGGATGAGTTTTTAAAGCCCTACGTATTTGGTGTCCTGAATGCACCAAAAAAAAAAATCAGGAACAATTACTCCCCATTTTACCTCTTGGATGGAAGGGGGGCCCGATTCACGTCTGAAATTCCAGACAAGTGACAGGTATAATGACATTTTCCTGCAGTATATAAATACTTTGGCAATAACGATATCTGCTATAATCCATACTTGTGTTCATTTATCTCCACCAACGTTACAGATAACTGAAGAAGAAGTCAATGCACTAACTGGAAACGAGGAAGTATCCATTAACTTCCAAACTCTCAGATGTCTACCCCAAAGTGAAGGCCAATACATTGGCAGGACAAGAGAGGGTTGAATACTTTGTGACGGGGGACCTGGTGAGAAAGAACATTTGCCAGGATCAAAGAAAGTGGAGAAGAGCCAATGTGAAACTCAGTGTATTACAAGCCTTTGTTTTGCAAATTCAGGAGGGATATATTATCATATCCCAATCCATAGGCTACCCAAAGAAGAGACAATCATTAAAACCATGCATTCAAACTGCATCGTGTATTACTTTTTGTGTATTTTGACAATATTTGACTACAAGTTATAAATGTTAAAAAAATTGACATTGATATTTCTCAGTCACAATGTTAGTAGGTGGCTGTGATGATGAAGTAGTAGTAGTCAACATGGCCGTAGATGCGAGGAAAGATAACTATCATTGGGTAGTTCCTAAACTAAGCCCTGGTCACCAGTTGTTTCAGATCAGCTCAAGAGAAAACGGTTGCTGACGTAGATCGAAACCACCTGGACCCAAACTTCAATGATTGGATGCTTTTTTTTTCCCCTGTAGGTGGCTGTGATGTGGTGCTTACTCAGACGAACATAATCACGGCAGTAGATCTGGGGAACAATTTGTAAATCGTCAGGAATATGTTTGTGATTGTGCGTCAAATCTTCTGACAGTGGCAGACCACGTCGGCATCTGTTAGGTAAACACAACTCATGGGAACCGGTTGGTTTGAAAACCAGCAGGGACATAACACCGGCAGGCGAAGCAGGAAAAGCTGGAAACACAGCACTGACGTGATCACTCGTACCATCCAGTGATTTTGTACTCAAAGGGCACTTTCAAACCACATCAGTTGATGGGTTTGTAAACTTGGTTCGGATTTGTTTCACACCTGGAATAATCCAAGAGTACCAGAATGCTACAAATCACGCAAGAACTCTGCTTATTTGTCGGATTTGTCTTGGGCGGGAGCTAGAGAGTAATTACAGGAATGTAATGTCCTGTGTTCTGGACTTCTGCATATTTCTAACATCCCCACGGTTAAAACATCTTATTTCATCGGTTGTCAAGTGACATTACTATGTCTGCTCTGGTCAGGGACTGTGCTCTGCTCTCCCGGTTATTATTGATCCTGACTAAAGGAGACATTAGCTCAGACTGGTGGAGTACACACTTGGTGCGGTTCTTGTTTGGATCACGTTCTCACCCACAACACACCGCTCCAGAGTTGGATTGAAAGTGTACTGAGACCTCTCGAGATGCTTGTTTGCTCTGTTTCTGGAGCGCACCCGAGGAGGAAAACCAACTCTAGAGACATTCAACTGAAATTAATGTGGCAGGTTTAAAGCCCTAATCTTGGTATATACTGATTTAGACCATTCAGAGTCCCCCTACTCTGGTGTCACTGGAGTATCACATTAATAGAACAAATAGTTTCCCTATACCACATGATGCTCATTTTAAGTAACATTGGCAATTCCAAAATGCAAATCCAACATTCCCAGTGTGCTAACCAGTCCAGTTTTGAAAGAAGACATTCTAAATAAGTTCTCTACAACCTTTGTAATGTAACTTTTTGTTTTTGTCTATTTTATTTTCTACACATGACGGCTAATGTACAGGACTCATGTCCCTCCCTCATACAATCCCTGTTGTATTTCATAGATAAGATACCACATGTGAAAATCCATTTTCAGGGGTGCTATCAACATTAGTATGTGCCACTGCTTTGATCACATCTATAATGTTGTTGGGGGGGTGCTGTAGACATTTAAAGCTTGTTGCTGTCAGTATGTCTTGAAAATACATTCTAGCTACACCCTGGAAGAGTTTCTCCCATCTAGCGTTGAGGTCATGTATTATAGTCAACTCTCTCTCTCTCTTGCCACGCAGATTAAGTAAGTATTGCTCTTTTTTCTGATGACGCCAGTCTTTTTTCTACATCCGTTTTTCTTATTCTGGGCGAAGAAGAAGAAGACTCCTGTTCCATGTGGTCCTCCATGATTTCTTCAGTAAAGTTGCCAGGGCCGGGAAGCGACAAAACCCCTTAGCTGCAATCCCCGAAAGACGGAGCAGTTTATCCTGGATGTCCCTTACCGGCTAACGTATTTCAAGATGGCGCGTGACTAAGGAGAGTCTAACCGAGTTCATCCCAGTGCAAATGTAAAATTCCACGCCAATAGGAAGGTTTGGAATGGATGGCGGTGGTCAATATTAAAAAAAAAGGACATGTTTGTGAAGGGCAATATAGATTTTTATTATGAATAATTACAAACATTACACACTTGGTCTTTAAGACATTTAACATATTTGTTGACATGCATCCGATTGCAGCTTTTCCTGCAGTACTTAGTTTGTATTATGTGCAATCACATCCAAATGATTCTCATCAGTGTCCTGCTCACTTTTTTCTCTGCTGCCATGACTCTTCCCATTTCCACCAGCCAACGGAGCCTAACTGAGCCGGGCATGAGTGCTCATTTCTCTCAGCACGCAGATCGATCCAGCAATAATATGAGCTCCCCTGATTGTAGATGGCAAAATTAGTGCACGCCTGGCAGATGCAGCAGTTGCATTTGTCAGATCTCTCAGATTGTGAAAGCATGGAGGCTGTTTAACAATTCATGGCCCTGATCACAACATGAAACTCTCCACTGCTCCAGACTGTCTGTGGTGTTAATTGGCCGAAACCAGAGCCGCGGCTGCCTGCCAACGGGGCGCGGAGGGATGTACCGTAACAGCATATTTATGTTACCTTACATTTTAACGCGCCGAGATGTTCCATGTTCAGATGAGTGCTTTACAGTTGGGCGTTGGGCAGTGTGGAAATCTTGTTGTGAATTTATGAAGCAATGTTGAGGACTGTACTGTCTGTACCAGCCTAGTGTTGGAGAACAGATTGGAGTCGGAGAGGGGAGGGGAGGGGAGACAGAGCACTATGCATCATTCATCGAGATCAGACAGAAAGATCAGGAAGCCACAGAGACCAAATAATGTAGGAAAATATCAAGCCCGATGCTGACATGGGGAAAGCACTTAGCATGGGCAGTGGGTTCTACTCCTCGGTTCTAGCTGTACTTTTTGATGTACTCCTAAAGAAGGGTCTTTCAAGAGAAAACAGCAATGCCATTTTCTTCGTGACATAAAGTAAAGGCCACATAGCTTTTCTTTCTTTCGATTATAAGCCTCTGTAGCCTGCATTAACTGAAGTACAACTCTTCCGCTTTTTCAAACTGTTCTTTCAAGGAATGATTGTAAAAAAATACAAAGAAAATGTTTACAGCGTTTCCCCTTTAACTGGGACTGATTGATGGGATTGCTGGGGACCAAGTACACAAGGATGTACACTGGTAAGAGACACTGAGGTTTAACACTAGAATTGCCGGGACTCCATAAATAATAGAACTGCAGTGATCTCATTATCAATACTTGATTCTGATTTTTTTTAAGGTTATTTTTTGGGGGCATTTTAGGCCTCTATTCAACAGGAAAGATGAAGACATGCGCCAGGGAGTAAACCCCCATACCAACTTGTCGCCACTCGCCACCTAATTGTGATATTAATGCATGTATTGTGTTATATCTTTTGAAAAAAGAAATAACACCAAAATGTACATTTTAACAAGTTTAAGCATACATTTAAGTACATGTGTTTCAATATTTTATATCATGGCACAGTAAACTGTAAATATTTCGTGAAAAATATGTTGTGGAAATTCATTCAACATAATAGTTGAGACAGTTTTACTGCTGGTGATCTCTACATTTATATTTTTCATACATTATATTGTTAAACACAGTTCTTTCACAAATGAGACAGAAATTAGGCAAAACCAGCTGGAACTGAGCTTACAAAAAGCCAAGAACAAACCATGAAACAGTTAATTACAAATACATGTGTACATTTGGCTTAGCTCTCAGCTCCTCTGCCACCTTCAACACAAACCCCTTTGAAATCTTGCTGCTGGTGCACTCCATGTGTCATGACATGTGTAGGACATTTATTCCAGGTAGGTCGAGGACGCTATAAAATCCAGCCACTGACCGTCTCCGTGTACCGCCTTTCACGGAGTCTGATCCAAAAACATCTACGCAAATCTGGTGTTGTTATAATAAGTCCCAGACCCAGGTTTTGCCTCCGGCCCATCTGTTATCACCACACTTGTGTGCACTGAGCTCAGAATGTACACATTTCTCCTCGGCTTTCCCTGGTAAATGGTCCGTGTCGCATTAACACATTTCACCACTTTGGTGCTGAACACCTTTGCCTGCGCTTTTAAAGAGGGAGGCAACTCCCGTTTGGCTTCGCCCAGGGTGATAACCAGGCTGTAAGGCAGTGGCTAGTTTAGGGAGGTGAAGAACTTATCAGTCGGAACGTTTCTTCCCTTCCACAGATATGGTTTTGCCAGTTTCTGCACCACACTCCCACGAGCTGACCTCTCCTCGGCATCTCCTCTTTTCCGAGATACAGAGCTCCATTCAGCCCCCCCATATATGTGGGCTGCATATCTGCAGCCAGCCAAAATTTGATGCTGAATTCATCAGCCTTTTTCCCCATGTACTGAATAAATTTGCACCGGGCCTTGGTGGGGAACAGCTGCTCATCAACGGTAATGTCAGCACCAGGATGGTAACAACCTAGGCTGTTCTGCACAAACTAGTTCCAGGTTGCCGACACCAGGGCAAACTTGTCATCTTGCAGATGAATGCGTCCGGTTTCTGTTAAAAAAGGCAAAGCCCAGTTTTTCTGACCACAGACTGTCCACATCCATGTGTTTTGCACCCTGTGCCCCGCGGACATACAGCAGGGCTGTAAATGCTTTTAGTTCACCACTGTCAGGTCCCAGGAGTCACCACGGCACCGACGCGCCTCAGCCACAGTGTAGTCCCTGATGTGCTTCAGCACGCCATTATCAGAGAGACACACAAAGGGTGCGAGCGCATCTTCAATGTTGCGCTTCATTCGCTTCATTCAGCAGCTTCCATCAGGACGTGTTGGCTGGACCTTCTCCCTGGACATTCAGACAAGTGTCCTTGGCGAGGCAGCCAGAGCTTCTTTGCCTTCGACTTTGTTAGCGGTGGTTTGTACGTACGGTAATGGTGTCCATGAGTCTGCGTAAGGGTTAGTGGTCGGGGCACAAAAAGAAACAAAATTGCGGGCGTCTTTTTAAATAAAAACTAAACATGTCTCCTGTATTGAATATCATTGCCAAACATAAACTCTACCTTTCCAAAGCGAGGAGTAATATCCTGTCTCCTTGGTGTAGCCCCCAGTTGGGGCTAAGCTGGACCCTGTTCTCTGGTCCTCAGCTCAGGCATTACATCACGTCCCAGCGGCCACCTTTCCCCGTAGTTCTTTTTGTAACTACTACCATCCTGTTGCTGTGGCGCGTCCCGCTTGTGGCGGTCCATCCGCCGGCGTGTGGCATTTCATTTCCCTGTTTTTACGTCCCCCAGTGACCGTGGATCATGGCGTTTCATGTCCCCCTTGTTGCGTCCCCCAGTTACTGTGGATCGTGGAGTTTCATGTCCACAATGTTGCGTCCTCCACAGACCGTGGATGGTGGCGTTTCATGTCCACGATGTTGCGTCCTCTAGAGACCGTGGATGGTGGCGTTTCATGTCCACGATGTTGCGTCCTCCAGAGACCGTGGATGGTGGCGTTTCATGTCCCCGTCGTTGCGTCCCCCAGTGACCGTGGATCGTGGCGTTTCATGTCCCACCAGGGCAACAACCACGAAATAAACAAGGAACTTGTGTTACTGTTGACGAATCAATAAATCAAAATAACATGACTATTTCACGAACTGCCAAACAGGAAATGCTCTGCAGACCAGACCGTCTTGGTTCAGCCTTCGCGCTGCAGCCCCTGAATGGGGACAAAGCTGTGATCTTGTTAAAAATGATACAAAGAATTAAAAAAAAAAAACACTTTCACTATTCTCGTTATAAATTCCAAAACAAAGAAATCAGAAAATGAAACTCAACTGAAACATGGCACATGTCCACAGAGATTCCCTAGATTTTTATTTTTTTCATAGTATTTCAATCATAGTTTCTCACAGCACATTTCAACAAGGTATTTAACTCAAAATGTGGCCTGCCAGATGGTTGAGCAAACATTTTAAAGGCATGCAGATTCTGGTTATGATCACGCAAATTCCCGTCTTGCTTTTCTGTTTTCTTGAATATGTTCAATATGACACACTTACACAAATACTTTCTGGCTGCGACAAGGGACAATGGTGCTTTCCTTGTATAAGTGAAGCAATCAAAAGCTTGTGTAACAGCTTCTTTTCATGCAGATATCAGTGGTGTGTGCTTGGAGATTAAGGCAGCCAACGATTTTGCGCCTGTCACACTGACTCGCACATC
Source organism: Etheostoma cragini (assembly GCF_013103735.1). Classification (NCBI taxonomy): domain Eukaryota; kingdom Metazoa; phylum Chordata; class Actinopteri; order Perciformes; family Percidae; genus Etheostoma; species Etheostoma cragini. Next base: position 20,999,193 of record NC_048427.1, on the reverse strand, counting down.
CTGCAAAGCTCCGCTCTTTTAAAAGAAACATCTAAATGTGTCCAGATGACAGAGCTAGCTCGTTGTCACGGTCGCCTTCTGAAGACAGCCTGGCCACCACAACCACCTGCCGTCTCTACCCTTTCAGCATCCTATTTGTCGTAATTGCTGCGTTCACTTTTTGCCTTGTCAACATAATTTCTCACCCTTCTGCCCTCGCAAGAAATTAAAGAGACAACTCCTTTCTAACCAGCAGCAGTGGTTATTTGCTTGAAGCGTTTAGAAGAACTGAACATGTTTTTTATTCTGCGTTGCTGTTTTCTTTTTAATTGTGTCCTGCAATTAACATAATTAATTAACCCTTGTCTTGTCTTCCCGTCAACATGCAATTCATTGTCCTTTTAGATGCTTTTTCAAAGTTTTCTTTCTTCAAGGGTATTTTTTTTCCACTAGTACCTTCAGATTCCCCACTAACCAATCAACTTATCGCTAGCTTTACACTAAATTCCTGGTTTATGAACATCATTCATTTGAAACCATACCTCATTTTTAAGTAAAAAACAAACAAAAAATCTGAAATGACAAAATTATTCCAAGATATAGTTACCATTGAGTGGATAATCACAGACTGACAAAGTTGAGTTAGGGTGCTATTTGGAAACCATTTTGTTGTTTCCTCAAATGCCATTCAATGTAATAAAACCCCCGATATTCTCTGAAAGTAGAGATCTGATCCTTCATTCCTTTTAGAAAAGCTTTGAATGGAACCATCCGTGTTATTTTTGGGTAATGTGCTTGAAAGAAACCCAAAATTCTGATGTAGAAACTTTGAAAACGGTTCAAATTTGACCCGGGGACAACAGAAGGGTTAATAACAGGCCTCGAGCCGTCAGATTGCTACCGTGTCATCTTCTTTCCTGCTGAGGATATTAAATGCGTCTGACTTGTCGCTGTATAAAATAGGCCTTTGCTGATCTTTTGAAACATCTCACAAAGCTTTGATTTTCACAAACAGCTTTTTCAATGCAGCCACAGCGAATGCAACATAAAAATGTCAATTTATGAATGGGATAATTGCTTTAAACAGTGAGACAACGATAATATTTTTTGCCAAACATCAGTTTTAATGACACGTGTAACATCACCTGGCCCTGCTCAAACCACACCTCCACGTGTTTCACACTTCACGTGCACAGCCCACTCACTACTGTCATGGAGAGCTGGAGAATGGAGGACCCATAATGCAGAAAACTGAGGATAGTTTTTATTATTTAATAACAACACAAAAATGCACAAAAACAAAAGGAGTCCTGGAAACAAGCAAGCAAAACGGGAGTCCAAAAATAGTATTAAAATAGAGAGAACAGGAAGACAAACAATAACTAGGAAGACTAACAAACGGCAATACACACAGGAGACAAAACACACACACAATGATCTGACCCAGGACAAGGGGAACAAGGACTAAATCCAGAGGGTAACGAGGTAACAAGAGACAGGTGACAAGAGGGCTGGGACACAGGTGGAGGACATCAGGTAATCACAGGAGCGGGAAAACACAGGAAGGAAAACTAGACAAGACAGCAACCAGACTATCAAAATAAAACAGTAAACGTAACAAGTACAAGATACGCATAATACAATTCACGCTGAGCTACATAAATTGACGGTTGCTCTACCTTATTTGGCTCTAGTCAGTACCTTTGTCATGCCTCACAATTTACCTAGACCACTGACCTGAGACCAGCTAGTCTTCGGAATCTAGGTCGCACGGATCTCAGAAATTGTATACATTGTTTTTCTACTGATGGTTAATTGCAAATATGGTACAACTCTGTCGAACTTCAGGAGCCCCACAGTCTGACGAGACAGCGGCAGCCTGCGCGGTCCATACAAAGCACAAAGTCACCGTTTCTGGGTTACTGGACTACCAACTGCTGCGGCCCTGAGGGAGCTCCACGGCACTGCTGTCCCTCGATCCCCTCATCCTGCTAAATGGCCGGTGTGTGTGAGGTAGAGCGCGGGCAGTAAGCTTGTTATGCCAATCTCTTGTGGAGCATTTATAACTTGGAAAAACCACAGACCTTATATTGGATGTGTGTGTTGAGTTATTTAAGCAATTGTTATCTGGGAATCAAAACCAGAAATGAGGGAGGAGACTTCACACATGACGAGTCAAACGAATTTAGATTAAATGCAGCTTAATTCAATTATTGAACAAGGAAGATAACAGTGGGTACACACTCAAAGGGTCTCTATGAACATCAAAATAAAACCTCCTTTATAATAGATTTACACATTCCAATCTATTCTGTGGGATCAGGTACAACTAAGCCCTCTGTGGAAGATCCTTAGAACAGATGAAATACAGTTAAACACCTCCATGCTTAAATATTCCCTCTATCAGAAATGAACACCTCTTGTCTGCGAGTCTCCTGATTAGAGCCCCAGCCAGCTCACAGTCAGACTGTCAAACTCCTGAACTCCGACAGTCTGACTAAATTTGCAATTAGCCATCAATTTTTGTAAAAGGGCACATATTTTAGCTCTGCATAGTTGATTTCTTGCATACAAAAGTCTCAAGTGAATTTAGTAATGAAATAGAAGAAAAACAATATATAAAGTGTGTGGGTGTGTGTGGCTGTGTGTGTGTGTGTGTGTGTGGGTGTGCGCGTGTGCTTCAACCAACCAATCAGTGCACAGCTCATCTATACATTCATGAGCTTACCATATTTGGAAAAAAAACTCTTTTTTCTTCCAGGGCTTATTCACAGGGTAGCATTAGCATAGCATAGAACAGCACCGGGGCCAATCTCACTCCAACCAATGTTACATTGGAGACCTTAAGTAACAGTGTGAAATATCCTACATAATCATTCTTTCACCACTTTATATTTGAACTGGTTCAAACTGTGCACAATGCAAAATACAGCAGAAGCTATCTATCTATCTATCTATCTATCTATCTATCTATCTATCTATCTATCTATCTATCTATCTATCTATCTATCTATCTATCTATCTATCTAGGAAAGTAAGCTAGTTCAAAGTTAGAAGTCCACCTTCATGGAAGTCCACCAAAGTAAACCGTTGCGGGAGATAAAGACTGACAGCTTGGGTAGTAATTTAATTTTCATTTTGTCTTTAAAATAATTTGTTTGGACATTGGTGCTACAGACTCAAATGCAAGACGTAAAGCTGGGTATACAATAATGTCCCTCATTTCCCAGACAGTACCTTCCTCTGTCTCTGTGTTGGTGTTCTAACCCCGCGGCTGATTTCTGAGGACTATGGTTACCTGGTCCTCTGATCTCTGCAGGGTAAATCCAGACAGCTAGCTAGACTATCTGTCCAATCTGAGGACTATGGTTACCTGGTCCTCAGATCTCTGCAGGGTAAATCCAGACAGCTAGCTAGAATATCTGTCCAATCCGAGTTTTCTGTTTACGACTAAACTACTTCTGAACGTACACATGTTCCACCGAAACAACTTCCTTTCCTGAGACTATTCAGCAGTGGCACCGTGGTTCTGTCCGGAGCTTGGCACCCCCCAAGACGACAATTCTAAAACAAGCATGTTATTGGTTTAAAGAAATGCCAATAAACCGGAGCACGTTTTCTCCCACCCCGGAATAATGTCTGGCAATGAGAGACTTGGTAGGCGGGAAATCAGTCCAAGAGCCAGCAGAGTTATCCAAAAACCCTAGGCTACGAAATACAGAACCAAGAACAAGATGACATTGCAGGGGAAGTTTCACTAACACGTAGGTCGTAAGACGAACAGGCACATAGGACAGGGAACACAGACTAAATACATTTAGGAGAAAGGAACAATGAGGGACAGGGGACACTTATCAGGGCGAGGTAGCCAATCACACAAGCGGGACAGGAAGTGAAGTATCTGAAAAAGATAAGAGGTGAGTTTAGAAAACAAAACTGAAAGCAATGCCTGATATTAAAGAATATCTAAAAACAGACTGATGGCATTTGTCTTGTCTGGGGAATTACTGTAATTGTTGGGTCTTTCAAAATTATAGTGTGGTCTAGAACTGCTCTATATGTAAAGTTTATTGAGAGAACTCTTGTTATGATTTGATACTTTAAATACAATTGTTGCTGAACAGCTGCAATTGGATTATATTTGGACTGTATTTTTTATATAGCGCATGTCTTGACTACTCAAAGAGGTTTTACATAGTACAGGCACCATCTCCCATTCACACATTTATCATCAGGTACACACTCACACACAATTACACACCAATGGCAGAGCATTGGTAGCAATTCTGGGTTCAGCGTCTTGTCCAAGGACACTTTGACATGGGACTGCAGGGCCAGGGATCAAACCATCGACCGCTCTACCACCTAAACCACAGCCACCAAGAGACCACATAAAAGCCTTTACTGGCACAGTGAGCAATAACAGACTGATGCCAGTGGATTGAGAATGTTGGGAGGTGGCCCGTTTACATATGAAGATGTCTCTCTGGCTTTGGCACTGTTAGCACAGGTGCTATCCATCATGTACTCTAATTGGCTCCATTACACACAAAGCCTTTAGGAAACATGTGGTGAGCTATTATTTCCATTGTCACGTAAAAGTCTGTTTTTGGAACCTATAATCTCAATTACATTTGTCTCATGTTGCAATGTGGTAAATTTAAAAGCTTAATGTGGACATGGATGCTAACAGAGGACTAAAACCAACGGTATCATCTGAAAGCATCAGCAGTTGCCAAGTGGACCTGTTGGAAACATCAACCAGACAGAAGTAAAATTCTCTGAAAAATGCAATGCTTTTATTTGCCTGAAACAATATAATGTAAAATTGCATTATAACACCTACCAACATTATCGATTTATGCAAATATACAATGGACCATGTAAGTGGATTACATAGGGACTATGGTTACCTGGTCCTCAGATCTCTGCAGGGTAAATCCAGACAGCTAGCTAGACTATCTGTCCAATCTGAGGACTATGGTTACCTGGTCCTCAGATCTCTGCAGGGTAAATCCAGACAGCTTTATTGCAGAAGCACCGTGGCTCCGTCCAGGACTTAGCACCGCCCAAGACGATTGTGATTGGTTTAAAGAAATGCTAATAACCAAAGCAGATTTTTCTCCCATCTCGGAATGCTGTGTGTGACTAATCGGACCTTCCTCCCCAGCGCTGCGAAGGAAGGTCTGTTACTGCGAGACCACAATCAACATCAAATTGAGCACACATAAATGAGTCACTAACCCCGCCTTGCCTCCTCCCATAAACTACAATGCAAATTACTGTCCATGCGCCCCTGACTTTATTCTTTGTCCAATCATAACTGGTAATAAAGCCGCAGACGAAAGAAAAACTTAAACTGTGAGATTGAGGTGCTGATATCAGAGCTAGAGGCAAGGAAAAATGTTCTGTTTGGATGTCATCTCGGAAAAGACAACACTAAAGAAAATCTGCTGAGTGGCAAATGGTGACCGGGAGGTGAATGCAGAAAAAAGGTCTAATGTGACATAATTACAAATAGTGGATATTGTAAAGTTTTTTTCATATGTGTGGGTGTGTGAAAACCAGCGTACACAAGCTTCTCCACACGCAATGTTCATACATGGTGGTGACAAAGGGGCATAACCAGAGCAGGTTCACCATGACATTAAAGGGAACTGAAATATTGCAGCTTTAGTGTGTTGTTCACATTATGTTTTTTAATTTTTGGGGGGCATTTTTACGCATTTGTTTGACAGGACAGCTGAAGACATGAAAAGAGAGAAAGAGAGGAGATTACATGTATCAAAGGTTGGAGATTGAACCCGGGCCCAGGAGTAAACCTCTACTTTACATGTGGGCACCCACTCCACCAACTGAGCTATCCAGGCGCACATATTATGCTTTTTGACTGTTCCTCTTTCCTTAATTGTGTTATACATCTTTTGTGCATGCTATAGGTTTACACAGTGAAACAGCTCTGTTGTAGTCCAGCCTTTACTTAACACACGTTATAATGCTCGCCTAGCTGCTAGCATGGCACGCCCTCATACTCTGCTTCTGACTGGCTAGTAGTTCTTACCTAGGTACTGTCAGTCTGAAAGTATTTTGTTTACATCAAATTGTTAACTCTGTGTTTTATGTTGGCACCACGTTGTGCTATTTCATTCTGAGATCATTATCCATTGGATATTGGGCTTCAAAAATAAGTGTTTGTGCATGGCTGGCCTAGTAACTCTATATCCATCGTGGTATTTGAAGGGGGATTTTAATCTTGCATGTTTTGTTGTACATGATAACCCCCCCCCCCCCTGCCATCTTCACAAAACGCACCGTGCACATGCATATGAAAGAAATTGCATCAGTGTCAAAGGGGCCTACTCCCATTTAGTGCCTGGTGTTATGCACCACTACACAAATGTGATTTATGCTCCTGGGCTGTGTTCATGGGCCCCGCCCCAACATCAGAATCAAATCAGCCCCTGAGGCCTCTCAGACATGTATGTTCAATGGAGGGCCAAATATCTGATTACATTCATGAGAAGGTGGTGTAAAAGAAAAACAAGCGAGGGAAGAAATCAATATTCAATTAAAGTCAATGTTAAATGGTTGGATTTCACAGAGGAGGTGAAGGAGTCGCAGCAGAGAGAGATGATTACCAGATTATCATTGGCTGCACGTTCAAGGAATTGACTCCCAGGCATGAAGAAAAACAGCATATTCAGGGTCTTTACCCAATTAACAGATCAATTTTGGGTCACTTCAGCATTGCAATTTTGTGTCATGTTATATAATCACCTCAGCTCTTATTAATTATAAGGGTGAGTTTGAAATACCTGGTTTAAATTACAGCCCTCTATAGTGGCATTTACCTCGCTTGGTTTTCATGCCTCCAGTGATCATTGGGAGCCGACAGCTCTTAATGGCTTATTAAGGCTCGCTAATTGAAATTAGACCACTAATTGTCTTATCATCACTGCTTTTTAATGGCAGGTGCGAGACAAGGATACCCTTGAAAATGGTTTTGTTCAGTAAATTAGTTTTCAAAGCTAGCTGTGGCCCAGAGAAATGTCATTAACCCTACCTGGCTTCGTTAGAATGACTGGTGCTCACTTTGCTTTCACCACCAGTAATCTATGAAGATTATTAGAGTTGTGGGTGCTATGTATCTTGCAGCAGCCACAGTGCTTTTTTTTGTTTAAAGGTAGTTCATAATGACCTGATTCTCACTGGTATCTCTTCATCTATTGTAAGGTTCTCAGTGGAAACTATCACCCTACCTTACAGAACTGCACTGGTACTCAGAAGGACACTATCAGACTCGTTCTGCTGACTGGGTTTTGCTTCATGTTCCACGAGCTCGCTCTGAACTTGGAAACAACTCGGAGACATCTCCGTCTTCCACATCGCTGCGTGCCTGACTCTCTTCAAATGTGAGCTCTAAAGCTCTCTGAATGCTACATCTTTTGGTCATACTCATACGGAAGATTCTGTACTGTAATGGAGAGGTATTTATCTCTTTTGTTCCCCACTTGATGTGTGCAGGTGCAATGCGTGTAGTGCAAGAATATAGTTTGTATCAAATGTTCTGGTGGACACATGACAGAGGGTTTGGGGAAGAGACAGCAAACAGCTTCTCAGTGCTCAGATTATAAAAATGCAAGATTGTGTGTGTGTGTACTGTATGTGTATGCGCTTGCATGTGTGTGTGTGCGTGCCATGTGTCTGTGTGTCTCTGTGTAGGCGGGTCAAACTGACCTGAAGACCATATGAAGGGATTACATTTGTGGGGTATAGCAGCATGTGTGCTCCATGTTTGCTCCATATTTTTGTTTATCACAGAAAATCGGGTTAGGCCATTGATTTTCAGGTAGAAAATATGTAACTTGTACTATTTGACTTTTTTTCTAGTGATTCAACTGGCAAGTTAGCCTTCTAGAAAGAAAAAAAAAAACATGACGTGGTGACAAACGTTAACACATCACTGACGCTGGGTGTAGTCACAGACAAAACACGCTCGGAACTTTGAACAGAGAGGCAGTGAACACACCATTTTAGGTTTTAGTCATTGACCCCATTCACACGGGACTAGGATATGATTCAAAACAGATCTGAACTCTGATCTGAGAACGGACAAACCCAGGTATGAGTCATCAAGGGATGCACACAGGACACGTCGACATTCGCCATTCAGAAAAAAACACACGTGTGCGCGCGCTTTGTTTCCTGTTCTATCGGTCCGACGTGAGTGTGAACAAAGGGACTACGTGAGGACAACCTCAGGACTTTGAAGACCTTCTGAAAAGTTTTAGGATGACAGGACACCCTGTCAGGTTGAGAAATCCTCACCAGCTCTGAAGGACACCGTTTCTTTGGGAGCCTTGCAACAGCATCAACAACAACACACAAAAACACACACACACACACACACACAAAGACAAACACATGCACAGGATTCCCAGTGGCCACACAGCTTTATACCGTGGCAGATGTTAATTTTAGGAGTATACTCTGAGATTGGTAGGAGCAGCAGCGCAGCTGTGATGAATTTTATTCAACACGGCATGTGTGCACACAAACACACTCTTGCACACATAAACAAACCGAAGACCTGGCTTTCCTCTGCGGTCTTTGTCAGCACTTCTAACAGAGAAACTATATTCAGCAGCCAGAGGAGATGCATCCTGACAGGATGAAACACTGTTGTGGTGAGGACATGAAGCAATGGAAGTGCATCCAGGAAACGAGGACTCTAATGCATGTGTGTGTGTGTGTGTGTGTGTGTGTGTGTGTGTGTGTGTGTGTGTGTGTGTGTGTGTGTGTTCCCCTGTGTGAGCCCACGTCAAACAACATCTGCATCTTTTAGATTGCTCCTTTGCAGTCTGGCCTTTGGGCATGTGGCCTTTCAATATGAAAGCCACCTGTCTATATCATGTTCCACTCTTCTTCTTTTTTTTTTCAGAAACTACATGTGAAAGGCGAACATGTGCTGTGTCCTTGGGTCTTTAGACCTAATTTAAAAGTGCTGATAGATGGAGAAGACGGTGAGGTGTTCCATAGTGTTGGAGCAATAGCAATGCATAGTCACCTTTGGACTTCAAAATAGCGAGGAGTAATTGATTGGAAGATCCCAGGCGTCCTGAGGGCACTGAGGAGATGGTAGATGCAATCAATACATTTTTAATTTCACTAGTAGCCATTGAAGGGCGCCCAGTACAGTCAGACTTCCGCATTTTTGTGACATTTGACTTTTTCACTTTTAGAACCTTGAAGTGTTTGGATACAGACACTAGGCAGGATCTTTAGTGACCTTAACAATACATTTAGTCTTCTAAACATAACCAACACGTTTATCTTTAATAAAAGCTACTCAGTTCAAGATAGAAGAAGTTAGGCGTTTTGACGTATCATCTGCATGCAAATACATTTTCACACCAGCAAAGGACCACGCCACAATAATATTTATAAAGTTATAAAGTTTGAATGACAGCTTATTGAATGTTGAGATCATAAGAGTGGACTGGGATGATCTGGAGACCGGGTCCCGTTTCAGGCGCGTTCACCCAAGCATATGTCACGCCCCCCAGATGGTACACAGAATGAGAAATGAGAGTGATGATCGTGTTGAGTAGGAAGGGATGAGGGATGAAGGAATGGGATAAGGGATAGGTGGAGGTAAAGAGCGAAGAGGGTGGGTGGGGAAGTCAGAGACAAACAGCGCTAAGCAGGGTAGGCTTGGAATATAATACATACTGGGAGATATTAGAGGTATGGTTGAGGCGTGGCCCTGCTCCCACACCTAACTTAATTCATTCACTACATATCACGATGTGGAGTGGCAGTGATATTTCTGTTCAGGCCTTTGCGTAAATGATCCAGTTTTGTGGAGGTTCCAGGTTTTTCCTTAACAAAGTTCAGAATATGGCCCAGAATAGATCCCTGCTGGACACCTATTCTAAATATAAAAAAGAATGAACCTGTTTAAACTACTGCTGGAGTTCCTTCTTCAAGGAGGCCATTAACCGTTTATTGGAGTGATAATAAAAAGGCTATTTTAATCGTCAACATTGCCAATTTCTTTTGAAAGGTCAACCCAATTTTTTCGATTGCCTCTGACAAATCATTTATTACACTCTGTTGTTGTGCAGTAACAGGGTCTCAATTCCGACTTCAGAGCTTGTCATGTATTATTTATCACCAGAAATTCCCACAGCTGGAAACTCACAAAGTGCTCTTAAGCTAGACTGAATCAGTTTGACTCACATTAAAGGGGCTCTAAGCAATGTCACACTATTTTTGGCTCCATTTTTTGTCACATACAGCGGACATCTCGCTGTCTGCTAGCTGCCTGTCCCCAAAACACACTGTAAAAAATGTGGTTTCTAACAGCGTTCCAGCATTCCAGCCAATGACTAACAAGGATTTGGTGGGGTTGGGGGGTCAGTGGGCAGTGGAAGCACGGAAGGGAGTGAGAGGTGACGGGATTAGGAGGAGCGAGCTAGACTCGTATTTTTCTTTTTTTCTTTTTTTTAAATACTTTGAACTTTAACAAGAAGTGACGTCAACATCACTTAGAGCACCTTTAAAGCATGCTAGAAGGTCTTTAGCTGGGATTGGCTTATCTTGAGTCAATGAAGTCTAAAAGCAGCAGGCTGATCCACGGCTGTGACTAGTGGTCAAAAGATTGGCAAAATAATGGTGGATGAAAATGCGGATTAATAGTTTTTCACAATAAAATTCCGTTATTTAGTTATAAAAAATCTGTAAAATGTTGGCTTTTCATAAGCAGTTGGCTGCAACATTTTCACTAGCGACTATTTTAGTGGGAAATTTAGTTTTTATTTGATTAAAGCTAACTGTGGTGCGGTGCAATTTACTCAAAGAACTAGAATTTCAATGATTTTGAATGTAAATGACCACCCAAATCAAGACTAGACAAAACACTAGAGTCATGAAATATTCAGCTGTGTAAAGCTCCTCTTATCTGAAAACATGCAACCGATTAAATGGTCATTTCCTGGGGTTTCAACTTGGACCCTGTTTTTCTATGTTTATGTGTGGAAGTGACTGATGGGAACAACAATTTTAAAATTGGTCCATTATTTTGTCCACTAAAACTGCTTTTGTTGGCCACTGACAGGCTCTGATTATTATTCTAAGTGTCTGTCAACATTATGGAAAGGATCCCTACAGAGATGGGCCTTTTTAAAACCTCTCTGAGCCCTTTCTATTTAACCAGAACCAGCTCTGAGATCGCTAGCGCACCATACTCCATTGGAAAAACAGTACTTTTTAGCCGTGAATAGAGCCAACATGTCTGCACGTGTAATTCGGTAACCTTTGTGTTTTTTTCAGTCACAACCAGAGTTGTGATGGTTGGTAAAGGGAAAGACCACCCAAAATAGCTTTTTACATTCTCATTTTGTTCTGTGGACTTTCAATGAAGTGTATTTTATGATGCCAAAATTACTGTTTATTTACATGGAGTCTGGTGGGTCTAGTGAACGCATTTTTGAAAATGACTTTATGTTTAAAACAATGGATCTTACTCTTTAACAGAAAGGTCGACCTCCTCAGAAATCCTTTCCATAATGTTGTCAGAGACTTAGAATAATAATCTGAGTCGGACAGTGGCAAAACTAGCACTTTTATGAATGTAAATTGAAGGTAGCAGCGATCTCGCTTAAAATGAGATGAACGCTGATGGGTACAACAATCGCTGACATTGGTCCAGACCAATGTCAGCGATTGTTGAACGCTGATGGGTACAACAATCGCTGACATTGGTCCAGACCAATGTCAGCGATTGTTGTTCCCATCAGTCACTTAGACACAATAACAAAGGAAAATATGGTCCAGGTAGATAAAAACTTTTTAGACACCGACATAAAGAGTAGCTTCTTGGGGATGTGGAAGAAAAATGACAGGGGAGTCCCCACCTGGCTACAGCATTCACAGTAAACACTGAATGCATGCTAAATAATCTCTTTTCTTGGTTTGTCTGAAAGGGTTAGCCTAAAAGCCTTATAATGTGACTGGCTACTTGACAAGATGTGGTGTGTTGCTGTCTTTTATCCATTCTGGCTTCATTTTACAGACTGAGGTGAGGCAGAAAATGATGTAGAGAGCACAGAAAGAGGAGATAGAGAGGAGGGAGATAGAGAGAAGAGCTGAGTAAAGAGGAGGAAAAGAGGTGAGAAACATATCTCAACCATATTATTCCTTTTTAACGAGAACTTAGATTAATATACTGATAGTGTGACCTATGCAGGATCAACCAGTGATACCCTTGGTACCATCAAATGATAGCCTATAGTGATGTCATCAGGACCGCGTCATGGTCCACCTGATCCCAGAATTTATAAATTACCCACCTTTTTTGCTTTCAACATCTGGATCGCCCCCTGGGGACTGACTGCAGTAGTGGTATAAATCCTACCACCTCCATGTTGGCAGATGGATACATGGGCCAAACTAAAAAATCAAAGCACGTATCAAATTTATTTTTCCCAGAGATGGTTTCTGTTATTTCAGGTATAGGCCTCTTTCTTATCTCACTGATGTTTTTGAAGTGTTTGGTTTAATTTGTTTCTGTAATGCTGTAAAAACGGGAACTGCCTTCATGATTGACAGCTGTGATTGACTCTTGATTTGTTGGGTGGGTGTATGGGCGGGGTTTCAACACCATATCGCAACTCCTCTCACTACAGCGCGGACTGGCTCCAAAAATACAAGTTGGCCACGCACCCAGTCAAGAAATTTTGTTTTTTTACAGTGGGAGGAAGTGGAGATGTGATCAAATATTTCTTTTGACATCAGTTTTTATTAAATTTAACAAACAGAGTCCTCCTTCTGTCGCATTAAAACCGGTAATGGACACACAAATCAGTGCATTGTTAGACTGGTGCCAATGGAATAACACCATAAGATCGTTGCTATGCATGACAGTATTTATTGAGGTCAAAGGGCTCCCTAGCCTTGTGTTGCAGGATGAGACGGCCAAACGCTTAGGATGTTACCAGATGTAGCCTATATCGACTCTGCTGTGAAGGCTTTCCACATCGGTCTGCTTTCCAAACAGTCTCTGCATTCATCCAAGCATGCTTAAACTACTGGGGACAGCTTGTGGGGATTTTCAATTAGTTATTGTTCCAAAAGCAATGTTTACTATTGTTATTCCCCTCTGACCCGTCCTTTTTAAAAATCAATTCACCATCACTGGCTTCAGAGTGATGGCACATGTGTGCAGACTACTTCAAATGTTTTTATATATTCATGTATTTCTTTTTTTATTTATGCATCCATCTTTTTCCCAATGGGTGGATGCAGCCCATTCCCCCCTCCGCCTGCTAGAAGACTCCTTTAGCCATCAGCAGTGTTGCTACGTGGGCGGGACGTGATGAAGTTAGGTGAGAATCATAAATGCAATCATGTCAGTTTCACTGCGGGGCGACGGGGACGGGTCTGAGTACGCACACACAACACCCAGAGACAAAGGGATGAGTCGATATGGAGGAAATGAGGGAGCGTGTACAGAGGGTGAATAAAAGAGTGTCAACACTGCATGAAAAAGGACTTTGAAGTAAATATATTCCAAATACAAAGGCATTGAATGATTTGAATGTTAATTAGGAGTGTGTTATTTAATGAAGAGCTCTGACATCATATAAGTTTTCAAACTAACATGAGTAAGTATCTGTGTGAGTTGAGGGGGTCCAGTCCGATGTTAATCGTGGTCGAGGTTCATCTAAAATCACCAGACAGAATCCGGGTGTCAAACCATGGATTAAAACAATGTTATCCTGTCATTTAGTGTAGAATAAGTGTTTTGCTTTTACTTTTGAGACAATCTGGTTTATTAAAAATTCAACTCTCCATACTGATCACTGTGTTCTGTCTGACAAAACGAGACGGCCTGCACTCTAAATGTCTAAACTCAACTGATAGCAACTGGTACTTCCTGGTTTATAAAGTGGTTCCTGGAATTTTACATCCTTTATGCAACAATGTCCATGCACTTATGCATTTATGTATTGTTCCAAGTAATGACAGACACAGAATCTGTATCTCTTTTGGTTTCATAGGGGCGTACGGATCAAAGAAAAAGAGCTTTATGGTTAACGTTAGGGATATATTGTGGGTATGTAATAAAAACTATATGATATGGTTAAGGTTAGGGGAAGATCTGTGTTACAGTTAAGTGTCCCTACAACAACATCTTGGGTCTTCTATCCACACCCAACCTTCCTTGCTTCAGTCACACCACCATCTGAAATGGCGTTCAACCTTGGCATTTAATACCCATTTCCATTGTCATGCCTCCATTAGTCTCGCATTGCCAGACCTTCCTCCACAGCGTCGCGGAGGAGGGTCTGGCTAGTCCACACTTTGGGATGAGAGAAAAACGGGCTCTGGTTAATTTGCATTTCTTTAAACCTTTTACAATCGTCTTGGGCAGAGGTGTCAAGTAACGAAGTATAAATACTTTGTAACCTTACTTAAGTAGGACTTTTGGTAATATACTTTACTGGAGTAATTATTTTAAAGCAGCAGTTTTACTGTTTCAGTTCGGCTTGTTTTCGTTCCGGCTTGTCATTGTTTAAAAAAAACATACAAAAAACCTACCCGGATAGAGTGAATTTGACTGTGGTTGGATGAGAAGTACAAACATGTACCATTCCGACACTCTATTGCCTAAGTGATCCGTCTCACCTGCACATGACACAAATGTCCCAACCAAGAACCAGCAAGGAGGTTGGTAGCCAGGAAGACCAGCCAACCTTCTACATCCCTGGGCGTACCTGGACCAGGACGTTGGTAGCCAGGAAGACCAGCCAACCCTTCTACATCCCTGGGCGTACCTGGATCAGGAGTTTGGTAGTCATGAAGACCAGCCAACCTTCTA